>NC_090025.1:79340544-79455544 GCF_037176765.1 Anolis sagrei
TCTTTTCCTGCCCACCAATATTCCGTTTTCTGTTCTTGAGTTCGGAGTAGAGCAGCTGCTTTGGGAGACGGTGGTCCGGCATCCAGACAATGTGCCCACTCCAGCGGAGTTGATGGCAGAGGACCATCGCTTCAATACTGGTGGTCTTTGCTTCTTCCAGCACAGTGACATTTGTCCACTTGTCTTCCCAAGAGATTTGCAGGATTTTTTGGAGGTAACGCTGATGGAATTGTTCCAGGAGTTGCATGTGACGTCTGTAGATAGTCCACGTCTTGCAAGTGTATAGCAGGGCTGGGAGGACAATAGCTTTATAAACAAGCAACCAGTTCTCAAACGCTCTCTGCTTCATTCAGAAAAAAAGGTGCACTCGCAGAGCTCAGGCAGTGTGAAAAAAAGGCCCCCCTCTACACTGCCATATAACATCTAGATTCTATGCTTTGAACTGGATTCATGGCAGTGTAGGCTCATACAATCCAGTTCAAAGCAGCTAATGTGGATTATCTGCTTTGATAATTTGGATTGTATCGCAATGTAAAAGGGGCCTTGGAAGCTGAGCATACTTGCACCAATGAATACAAGATGCTGTGGCTATATTTCGGAGGAAGGAACTGGCAAAACCACTTCTAAATATTCCTTGCCTGTGAAAACCATGGGAGATTCACGAGGTCGCATGAACTGACAAGCAACATAAAGGCACATAATAATAATTTTACAAATGGTATTTTGCACTCTGAGCCCTAGCCAACTGAATTGCCAGCTTTATTATGAAAAAGAGCCTTTCCACACAGCCATATAACCCAGAATATCAAGGCAGAAAATTCCACAATATCTGCCTTGAACTGGGTTATCTGAGTTCACACTGCCATATATTTCAGTTCAAAGCACAAATGTGGGACTTTACTCAGCTGTGTGCAAGGGGCCAAAGAGTGACAGACTTTCCACCAGGCCACCTTTCAACTTCCCACCTGACGCACACCATGCTGGGTGACCTACAGCCTTATCCTTCTCTGTCCCCATTCCCAAGTGCCTGCCTGCCAGAAGTACTGCTAGAATATGTACTCTAGAGTCCAGGTGAGACTTTTCAGAGTGCCTGGCCCATTCTCTGATTTACTTTAAATCAAAGTTGTTTCTGCAAAGTAGTACATGAAAGGTGACTCTGCCTACAATAACTGAGGAAGGGTGAGATACTGATAGGCAGGCTCATTTATGCAGCTGCTGCTGCGGATACTGAAGTGAAGTCACAAACCTGTCAAAGTGGTAGAAGGAGGGCGATCTGTGTGTCCTCCCACCTTAGGTGGTACAATTTCTTGTACCAAATGTCATTATACACAATCTGTCTCCATGTCAAATGTCTACTGCATACTTTCTTGCTTCAACAACATCTTGCACAAGATATACTTTAAGGTGCAACAAGAGTTATGCCACATCAATACAGTAATTCAGATTATGAGTGTAAACTTCTGCTACGGTCATTAACTCACCAGATTGAATCAGGCAAACCAGATTTCAGTTGTATCTGCAATGTGGAGACACTACTATCTGATTTTTTTTGGTGGGGGGGTGGAGTACATACATCAAGGCCAATAAATATTTTACCAAGGTAAAATAAGTATCAAGTATTATTCTCCTCATTATTTTTCATTATGTTATTTTGCACTGTTGAATGGCTTCATAGAATCATAGAATCAAAGAGTTGGAAGAGACCTCATGGGCCATCCAGTTCAACCCCCTGCCAAGAAGCAGGAATATTGCATTCAAATCACCCCTGACAGATGACCATCCAGCCTGTTTAAAAGCTTCCAAAGAAGGAGCCTCCACCACACTCCGGGGCAGAGAGTTCCACTGCTGAACGGCTCTCACAGTCAGGAAGTTCTTCCTCATGTTCAGATGGAATCTCCTTTCTTGTAGTTTGAAACCATTGTTTTGCGTCCTAGTCTCCAGGGAAGCAGAAAACAAACCTGCTCCCTCCTCCCTGTGGCTTCCTTTCACATTTTATACATGGCTATCATATCTCCTCTCAGCCTTCTCTTCTTCAGGCTAAACATACCCAGCTCCTTAAGCCGCTCCTCATAGGGCTTGTTCTCCAGACCCTTGATCATTTTAGTCGCCCTCCTCTGGACACATTCCAGCTTGTCAACATCTCCCTTCAATTGTGGTGCCCAGAATTGGACACAATATTCCAGGTGCGGTCTAACCAAAGCAGAATAGAGGGGTAGCATTACTTCCCTAGATCTAGACACTATGCTCCTATTGATGCAGGCCAAAATCCCATTGGCTTTTTTTGCTGCCACATCACATATTTATTTTATTGTGATGTTATTTTCGTTGCTTATATTTTATTTTGCTATGGTGTATCGCTGGGCTTGGCCTCATGTAAGCCGCTCCGAGTCCCCTTTGGGGAGATGGTGGCGGGGTATAAATAAAGATTATTATTATTATTTGAAACACAACAAGGTGAGTCCACACCAGACAAGATCACTCTGCTGGCTGTTGTATTGGATCACACGTTGGACACTTCCCAAGTGTCTGGGACTGTGTGATGTATCGGCAAATAATGCGTGCAGATCCCAGTAAGGTGGCCTTCTGCAGCTGGCAGATGGTAATTTTGTCAGCGCCGATTGTGTTTAAGTAAAGGCCAATGTCTTTAGGCACTGCACCCAGTGTGCCAATCACCACTGGGACCACCTTGACTGGCTTGTGTCAGAGTCTTTGCACTTCGATCTTTAAATCTTCATATCGTGTCAGATTTTCCAGTTGTTTCTCTTCAATCCTGCTGTCACCTGGGATTGCAACATCGACAATCCATACTTTGTTTTTTAACATGATCGTGAGGTCAGGAGTATTGTACTCCAAAACCTCTGTCAGTCTGAATTCGGAAGTCCCAGAGTAGTTTGACGTGTTCATTTTCTGTAACTTTTTCAGGTTTGTGATCCCACCAGTTCTTTGTCGCAGGCAGATGGTATTATTATTATTATTATTATTATTATTATTATTATTATTATTATTATTATCTTGACTGTACATTGTATAAGTGCTCTTTATGCATTTTGTGTTGTTCCTTCCTCTTTCGCTCCACTTCTGAAACGTGCTCTTTTTTGCACATCACAACCGTGTTTGAGTGCTATTCAAAGGACATTGGCTAAAATCCAGTGCTCAGTTGCACATGTATAACCTCAAGGGCCTCAACAGGACTCAACATACGACTGCATTACAGCATTTTAGGTCAAACACAAAAGTTCACAGTCTTGAACCTGATGTCAGGAATGTTAGCATTCAACAGGAGACTACTGTTCTTTGACAGCTCATCATCCAGTAAACAGCTGGCGTAGGTTTTAGAGCAAAATCACAGCTAGGCAGGAGGAACCTAGGATTATGGAGGATGTCAATGTACCTTCCTCTAACAGCCCATTTGCTTTGATTTTGGCTCCTCTGAAGCCCATGAGCTAAGTCTAGATAAACAACACAGTGTGTGACCCTCTCCAATCTAGATAACAGCATTTGCACTACTGAGTGAAGTCCAGTGGTTGCACTGATGGGTGGGGATGCATTTCTGAATTCTGAATGAGCAAATAAACAGACAGTTGCTGGGGAGACAGAGAAACAAAGAAAATAATACGGCTCAGAGCCATTTTTATTTTCACAGATCTAAACTTGTTGGGAATGCAGAGACCTATAAGGAAGGCTCATTTACCAACCTTGCTTCATCCACTGCTAGTCCAAAGACTTATGGTACTTTAGGTAAATCAGCAGTAAAATGGGGTCGTGTTGCTGGAACCAAGAATCTAGCCATGTTTCGAGCTTTTGGTTCTTGAAATGAAAAGGGAACACATATAGGATATTTTTAAGGATTGGATGCATACTGTATTAAGAAGGGATGCATACTCTCCTCATCACACCTGATGATGTACTGCCTACTACAGGGAAAACCAGTTGATCCCTAATCCATCTAAAACACAGACATGTGCCTTTCATCTCAAGAACAGGCAAGCATCCTGAGCTCTGAGAATCACCTGGGAAGGAATCCCACTGGAGCATTGCAACGCACTCAAATACCTGGGAGTCACTCTGGACCGTGCTCTGACCTACAAGAAGCACTAGCTGAACATCAAGCAAAAAGTGGGTGCTAGAAACAATATCATACGAAAGTTTACTGGCACAACCTGGGGATCACAACTAGACACAGTGAAGACATCTGCCCTTGCGCTATGCTACTCTGCTGCTGAGTATTCATGCCCAGTGTGGAATACATCTCACCACACTAAAACAGTGGATGTGGCTCTTAATGAGACATGCCGCATTATCACAGCGTGTCTGCGCCCTACACCACTGGAGAAATTACACTGCTTAGCCGGTATTGCACCACCTGACATCCGCCGGGAAGTAGCCGCCAATAGTGAAAAGACCAAGTTTGGGCATCAGCTAGCACACCAATGACTTAAATCAAGAAATAGTTTTCTAAGATCTACAGAGACACTCGCTGAAACACCTCAGCAAGCAAGAGTCCAAAAGTGGCAGGCTCAAACCCAGAGCCTCAATCAATGGCTGATACCCAATGAGAGACTCCCCCTGGGCACACAGAAAACTGGGCGACTTGGAAGGTGCTGAACAGATTGCGCTCTGGCACCACGAGATGCAGAGCCAATCTTAAGAAATGGGGCTACAAAGTGGAATCCACAACATGCGAGTGTGGAGAAGAGTGAACTATAGTCCACCTGCTGCAATGCAACCTGAGCCCTGCTACATGCACAATGGAGGACCTTCTTGCGGCAACACCAGAAGCACTCCAAGTGGCCAGATATTGGTCAAAGGACATTTAATCAACTACCAAGCTTGCAAACTCTGTGTCTTTTGTGTATGTTTGTTTGTTCTGTCAACAATGTAATACAACTGTTCGGTTGCCTGACACGATAAATAAACAAATTACACCTGATTCTTATGATTCTTATGATTCAAAAATACTTATCACATTATGGAAGTCTGGCTCCTCCTGATCCATTCAAAACACCCCCTACATCACTATATGACCTTTTAGAAAGTATAGTTGCTGATGGGATACATACAGCTTTCCCAATCATACACAAAAACAGTGCTTCAGCAATGGAAGAATCGGTAGTACTTCAAAAAATACAATTAGAATTCTGTCTGCAAACAATCCGCTTCTGTGACGCTTTGCAGACAGATTCCGATGGAATACTGACAGGATGGGACAGACATCATGTGATGGGACCTGTTCGAAATCATTCTCAAATAGTTTCAGAAATGGAGTATTTCCCAATGTGATAAGGTCCCAGTGCAGTTCCATTTGGGATAGTCATAGTCAACAGTCTGAAGCCGGACTGAATCTGAACTAGAAAACATATTGGAAATGTAGGTGGAGCCCTCAGACTAACTTGGAGGACAGAAGATGACGAATAAAATCAGTGGTCTTCATTTCCATCATTTTGGTACTTCCATGTTCACTGTCTTGCATACGTAAATGGCCGAGGGAGAAATTTTTGCCTGATCTAATTCTGTCTCATGCACACGCAGACACACTGTCTACGGTTTCCATCAGAAGTTAAACAGGCCGATAGTTTGTTTAATCACAGGGCCATCAGCTTTTGAGGATCCTTTAATGAGTACTATAAACCATCTTGAAAGCCCCTTTAATCTGCAACAACAAGGTACTTAATTTTTTTGCCCACTTAGGAGCGTTCAGAGCTTAAATATGATTAAGAGCCATAAATTTAAGTTTGGGTTTTTTTTAAAAAAATGCTTTCATCTCACTGCTATCATATCATTTGTTTTTAAAGCATCGTGTTATTTAAAAAAAAAAACAGGACTGGAATTTTGTCTTCACAGTGCCCCCGGCAAAATATTTGAACTACCATAATTACCTTTCATAAGATAGTCAAGCTCCTGAGTTTGCCAACCCTCCTGACCAATCCTACTGTGACTTTCCGAAGTCCTGTCTGGTTCTTTTCCATCACAAATATGGACTGATAAGATTATAAATCTTCTTTCTGTACCTGTACAGGGCCCCTATGTTAAAGGCTCAATTATTATAGCCTACGACACACCTAGGTACCAAACCCACTTGGCTTGGCTATCTCTTCCTATATTTCCTATAATTCCGCTACTTGCTGCATATATTCCCCTATAATACCAACAGGTTGAAATTGAGGGCCAACAGGTTGAAATTGAATCCTGACAAGACAGAGGTCCTCCAGGTCAGTCGCTCAGCCAAACAGGGTATAGGGTGGCAACCTGTGTTTGACGGGGTTACAAACCCCTTGAAGATACAGGTCCGCAGTTTGGGGGTCCTCTTGGACTCAGCGCTGACGCTTGATGCTCAGGTGTTGGCGGTAGCCAGGAGGGCCTTTGCACAGTTAAAACTTGCGCGCCAGCTGCGACGGTACCTCGAGAAGTCTGACTTGACCATGGTGATCCATGCCTTCGTTACCTCAAGATTGAACTACTGTAACCGCATTGAGTCGCCGACTTAGGCTGAAAAATGCGGTATAGAAGTAAAGCAAATAAATAAATAAATAAATAAATAATGCACTCTGGCCACATCATGAGAAGAAAGGAAGGCCCAGAGAAGACATTTATGCTGGGGAAAATGGAAGGAAAAAGGAAGAGGGGCCAACCAAGGGCAAGCTGATGGATGGCGTCCTTGAAGTGACTGGATTGACCTTGAAGGAGCTGGGGGTGGTGATGGCCGACAGGAAGCTCTGGCGTGGGCTGGTCCATAAGGTCACAAAGAGTCGGAAACTACTGAATGAATGAACAACAACAAATGCATTCTACATAGGGCTGCCTTTAATGACGATTCGGAAACTCCAGCTGGTGCAAGGGTCGGTGGCCAGATTGTTAACTGGAGCAAGTTACAGTGAGCGGTCAATCCCCCTGTTTAAACAGCTCCACTTGCTGTTGATAAGTTTCCAGTCCCAATTCAAGGTGCAGGTTATTACCTATAAAGCTCTAAACGGTTCAGGACCTGCCTATCTGCGTGACCGTATCCTCCCCTACGAGCCCACACAGTCCTTAATATTTTCTAGGGATGCTCTTCTCTCGCTACTGCTCCCGTCTCAGGTGTGGCTGGTGAGGACGGGAGAAAGGGCATTCTCAGTGGTGGCCCCCCATCTCTGGAACTCCCTCCCCAGGGAGATTAGGCTGGCACCCTCCCTAGCTACATTCCGCAAGGAATTAAAGAAGGGGATGTTTCGTTGTGCATTCAACTGACAACTCCTATGACAAACAACCTGAATCGTGATTTAATCTGAATTCCTATATTTCATTACTATTCATATTTGTAAGTTAAGCTGAATTGATCCTGATCCTGTTTAATTGCTCTGTTTCCATAATATCTCCTATGCTATTATATGTTTCTATCCACTTTATTGAACTACTTACCCTTTAACCAGTTTCCATATTGGCCTCCTCCCCCGCTCCAAAACTAGTTTGTTGTTGCTTGATGCTTGTCTATTATTGTTATGCTATTTTATGCTGTTTTAATTTGTAATTTGTTATTGTTCTGTTTTTAATTGTATATTGCCTGGGCTTGGCCCCATGTAAGCCGCCTTCGGAGAGATGAAGGTAGGATAGAAAAATAAAGTTCTTGTTGTTGTTGTTGTTGTTGTTTTTCTTCTCCTTCTCCTTCTTCTTCTTACCACATATTCTTTGTCTTCGTTCTTTCTTTTCCTCTTTCTGAGCAGAAGTTCAATGTGGTCTAAGGCAAGCTTGGAAAAGAAGAAGGGTTCTTACCAGCTATCAAGAGTAGATTACTAGCTAGATCCCTTCTTTCATTGTGTAAATGGGTGTTTGTTAAAAAAATCTAAAAAGAACACTTGTGAACATGGCCATACAGCCCAAAAAACCTACAACAACCCAGTGATTCCAGCCATGAAAGCCTTCGACAAAGCATGGATGTTGATAAACAAAAAATACACAATTCTAATACATTTCTAACTGCTGAGTTTTAAATCACTCTATTCCTATGAATCTTGAGACTCACCTTCCATTTAGCCTGAAAGATGTAACCTACTTTTAACATTAAGTCATGTGGGATTTTTCCTCTTAACGGAAATAGCTGTTTCACACAAAGAGTACTTATTGGGAACACAGTGAGGGTTCCCAGAATCCTAAAAAACTAGGAAAACACAATCTTTGCATTGATGTTTTTTTAAAAATAGGCACACTGTATACAATAATTAATGTGATGATACATCTAATTTGGCCCATTCCTCCTTCTGCTCTTTCTACTCTCCTCCATCTCTTAAAGAAATTAAGCTAAAAAGAAAATAGTCATGGCGTTGCTGGCAAGACACATCTGGAAGTTTGGGCATGTCATGAACTACCTATATCACTATCCTGAGGTTGAAATGTTTTTTAAAAAATATTTTGCTATTCATTGCACATAATTTTAAAATACATTATTCATTAGTCTAATTTTTTACACTGCAGCACTTTTTTATATTTTAAATACACATACAAATATAAATCACTCCAAAACAGAGCTTTAGGAGTAGCAAGTCGATATTATTTATAAAACACACACTTATGCCAAAGTGACACCATTATATTCTTTTTGAGGGGAAAAAAACCTTTCTCTCTCATTGCCACAAAAGCTACTAGCATAACTTTTAGTGCATTTCTCCCAAGATCTGTAATAATAATAATATAACACTTTATTTATATTCCGCCCTTCTCAACCCAAAGGGGACTTAGGGCGGATCACAAGTACACATACACGGCCCCATGTAAGCCGCTCTGAGTCCCCATTAGGGAGATGGTGGTGGGGTATAAATAAAGATTATTATTATTATTATTATTATTATTATTGTCTATACTTTTTTTTCTATGTAATTTTGATTATGTTGATTATGTTGTTTGTTGTTTATGTTTTGGTTTTATTTTGCTGAACCTTTTGTTGTTTGGGCTTGGCCCCATGTAAGCCGCTCTGAGTCCCCATTAGGGAGATGGTGGTGGGGTATAAATAAAGATTATTATTATTATTATTATTGTATAGACAGTACACAGACAGAACAGGTGGAGGTTTTTGTGTGTGTGTGTCGTGCCATGAAGTTCACAGGGAGTGCTGTCGCTCCATCCTCTATGACGAAGAGCCGTCATGACTTCCTCATTCTAGTATTTTCCGATCTTTTTCTTGATAGCATTGTAAAACACTTCCCCTGCTTTTTAGCGCTACCTATTTTCTCTAATTACAACTAAAGCTGTTTTCGAACTGCTTAGGTAAACAGTGGGCAGGGCTGACGGTTGGCTGCCTACGCCAACCCGGGGTTCGAACTTGGAACCTTTCAGTTGCTAGATCTTATAGTTGCTAGAGCCCCCGGTGGCGCAGTGGGTTAAAGCCCTGTGCCAGCAGGACTGAAGACCGACAGGTCGCAGGTTCAAATCCGGGGAGAGGCAGATGAGCTCCCTTTATCAGCTCCAGCTCCTCTTGCAGGGACATGAGAGAAGCCTCCCACAAGGATGAGAAAAACATCAAAAATCATCCGAGCGTCCCCTGGGCAACGTCCTTGCAGACGGCCAATTCTCTCACAACAGGACGCTCCTGACACGGCCAAAAAAGTTGCTGATGATTTACCAGCTGTGCTTAACCTCCGGCCCTTACCATGTGGTAAGACATAGCATTACAAAGATATTGATGAGATTTATACTGGTTTAAACCCAGAAATGAAAATGATGTTCCACTTACTTGACTGCTGCTCTGTTTGAGGTGTCCTGCAGGTCTCCTGGGTCAAAAAGCTGGGATTCTTTGAGCCCCAATTCCTTGCAACCTCTTAAGAACAAGGCAATGTTGTCCTGAAATGAAACAAGCACATTTGATATTACTTTGGTTATCACAGAAGATTATCTCCATTTATCCGCTGTCTTTTTCCCTTGCTAACCTAAATGACCTGGATCATATCCAGTTACTTTAATCTTCCAGATCTGGAACTAACATGTAGCCTTGTTACATAACAAAATCAACATAGGGAAGGTTTGAGATGCAAACTGTAAGGCAAGCTTTCTATTCACAGCTGAAAGAGATTCTGCAGTGTTTTAGATGAAGGTGGTGGGTGGTAAATCTCAAGATAACTTCTACAAAAAATGTTACGTAAAAAGCACATGAGCTGTGACACACATTCTTAAAGCTATATGGTGACAAGTGAGGGAACCCACTTAGTCCTCTACACAATATTGTTGTTACCCTTGATAACTGGAGCTACGCGCACTAACAAGTCAATGGCAAGTTTTATTATAGTTACGACTGAAACACTTAATGATTCAAGCAACTGAAATCTCGTAACTGGCCAAACATAACAATGTCTTGTCAAACATATTGCAGCTTCAGGGGATTTTCAAGTCACACTGCTGTCAAGTTTCTTGTTTTGTTCTTTAATATACCCTTGACTTAAACATGCTGTTGAAAAGTAAGTTTGCTCATTTCAACAGAATTTAATTGCACAAAGCAATTGCTATTTAGCAAAGTACAAACATGTACAGTCTATATTGTCAACAATGGAAGTGCAATGGCCATTACCCCTCACTGTTCTATAGTTCTGTCCAGTATCAAGACACACAATAAGACCATCAAGAAAAGAAGCAAACAACCAGTGGTAGCCAGTTACTCTTCCATCACTGGAGCACTAAAGTCACTCCAGGTTTTAGACAACTTTAGAAGAACTATCCAAGGTCCTGAATTATTTTAGAGATTACACTCAGCACCTAGTCACTTGCAACCTCATCACATTCCCTGTCCTAGAACAGTTAACCAATACAGCCAGCATGCCCCCCAACGGATCCTATCACACGATGCACAGCTACTTCCGGCAGGACTCCATACTGGCTGCGTCAACAAACAGTTCTAGGATGGGGAACTCTGCATTTGGAAGACCACATGTTCAGATTGAAAATGCTGGGAATAGTGTGGGAGCAAGCCAGAAAGGTATGCTTTCCAATGTGTGATGGGCAAGCGGGTGATGCAGGGTACTGGGCAATGGATTTGCCCAACTGCCCCACGATCTGCCCCACTGCCCTATGGATTTCCTGCATCAAGGATGTCCATGTGATGAGGTCCTTAATGTGTGAAGTAAAATCTGGAGTGAAGTCACCAGCTGCCACTGCAAACAACTAAAAGGGACAAGACGCTTTATGTTATTGCAGTGATACAAACCAGGAATCCTGAACTTAATATGCCAGTCAAAAGCCTATTTAAGCTGGCATTAAGTTTTCCAAAATGAAAGGTCTAATAAGATGGGGAAGTCTACAAGAAGAATGCTCACTTATCCGAACGTATCTCCCTCTACGTTCCTCCTTGTAGTCTAAGATCTGCTGGGGAGGCCCTGCTCTCAATCCCACCGGCCTCACAAACATGTCTAGTGGGAATGAGGAACAGGGCCTTCTCTCCTTGAAGGTTTTGTTTTATTTTGGCAGACCGTTGAGGACTGATAGTTCTGGGGATGGTCAGGGAAACAGCTTTTAACAATATGCTTTGTTAACGGTATTCGTTATTTTCCTGTTAAAAAAATGATCATGCTTTCAGTTGCTTCAAATTCTACTGATAATTTAATTATATTTTAAGTTTTGTATGCTGCCTTGGGTCCCATGCAAGAATTAAACCAGGGGTCCTCAAACTAAGGCCCAGGGGCCGGATACAGTCCTCCAAGGTCATTTACCCGGCCCTCGCTCAGGGTCAACCTAAGTCTGTAATGACTTGAAAGCACACAACAACAACAACAATCCTATCTCATCAGCCAAAAGCAGGCCCACGCTTTCCATTGAAATACTAGTCAATTTATATTTGTTAAAAATGTTCTTCATTTTAATGATTGTATTGTTTTAAAGTGTTTTTTGCACTACAAATAAGATATGTGCAGTGTGCATAGGAATTCATTCGCGTTTTTTTTTCAAATTATAATCCGGCCCTCCAATAGTTTGAGGGATTGTGACCTGGCCTCTCTTTAAAAAGTTTGTGGACCCCTGAATTAAATGAACGAACGAATGAATAAAACAGATAACAAAGAGAGCCCAATGTTTTGCCCTAGGACACTTTGGGGATAGAATACAGTCCCAAAAACTCCAATACACAAAGATGTGTTTTGGTACTTTAAAAAAAATAAATCACATGTTTTTCACCTTGAATAGTACCCAGGAGCCCTACAATCTTCTTAAATAGCAACTGTCATTCTCAGAGGTTTCTAAGAGAGGTGATTTACTAGGTTTTTTTTTAAGGGCAGCCAAATGAGTCTAGAAGGCACGAAAACTGCAAAAATAACCCTGCGGATAGTATGTAACCCCAGAGTCAAGCTTTGCCCACCTGTGCCATAATTCAAGCACTGGTTCAAAGAGCCATGCAGTCATAGCTAAAATAGTAGATGACTCATTAGGAACTTAAGCAGTGGTATGCTTTGCTTTAGGGGCTCATAAAAGTATGACACCAAGAATTTAATGTTAATTTTGTCTGATTACATATGTCTGTTTCATGGCAGAATTTTACTTTTATTGCCAAGACGAGTATGCTTTTGGTTTGCAATTTTCACCAGCCCAAGGCAGCCAGTGGTGAAGGATTACACTATGTAACACAATTTTTGTTCCTGGGTAATAAATGTCATTTCCTAATTGGTTCTGTCATGAAAATATGGGAAAGGTTTATTAAATTGCAAAAAACTTTGTTTTTGTGGGACATCCTGCAGAAATATTTTAGTTTGTCAATGAATATCTCAACCAATTCAACATAGCTTGTGACAGCTACAAAAACGAAGTTACTGGAGTATAACTACTTTCACAGTAAGTACTGTAAAGTGAAACAGGAAATAATACTTTCAAAACAAGAATAGAAAATGTTTCAAAATTTTGCAACATAGTGTTATGGAAACTCCATTTAAAAAATCTGGAGGTCCAACAATTTTAATACACACTAGCTGTCCCCTGCCACGCGTTGCTGTGGCCCAGTCTGTTGATCTGGAAAATAGAGGAATGAGAAAGTGTTGGTTTATAATATATGTAATTTCTTTATGCTTGTGGGTAAACAGTTGCTGTTTCTTTTGTCAGTGTTGATGTGGAGAGTGTCTGGTTTGCCCACATATCATTGTCCTCCTTTAAGGGTTCCTTTCAAATCTATACTATATCTCTCTGTGTGTGAATCATATCTATCTCTCTCTCTCTATATCTATGGCTGGGTAGCTCTTTGTCCAGAGGACTTTGATTACGTTTTCTTGCTTTGATGAAGGGAGTTGGATTGGATGGCCTTAAGTATTTTCTGTTGGTCATGGGGGTTCTGTGTGGGAAGTTTGCCCCGATTCTGTCGTTCGTGGGGTTCGGAATGCTCTTTGATTGTAGGTGAACTATAAATCCCAGTAACTACAACTCCCAAATATCAAGGCTATTTTCCCCCAACTCCATCTTTGTTCATATTTGGGCATATTGAGGGCTTGTGCCAAGTTTGGTCCAGATCCATCATTGTTTGTGCTCTCTGGATGTAGGTGAACTACAACTCCAAAACTCAAGGTCAGTGCCCACCATACCCTTCCAGTATTTTCTGTTGGTCATGGGAGTCCTGTGTGCCAAGTTTGGTTCAATTCCATTGTTGATGGAGTTCAGAATGCTTTTTGATTGTAGGTGAACTATAAATCCCAGCAACTACAACTCCCAAATAACAAAATCATAATTTTTTGAGTGATGGTCACTCCTTGTGTTGTGAGACATTTTGTTGCCAAATTTGGTGTGATTTCGTTCATTGGTTCTTTTGTTCTTAAGGAACTCATTATGCACAGAGCATTTTTATATATATAGATTGGTGTTGAGATGCCATTTTATTTAATTAATTCTTTGAAGGAATAAAATCTGATTTAACCAAACGGTCCAACCTTGCAATTTTTCTTCTTTTTTAGTTGTCCACTAACAAAGAGATCTCGATGAAAGACAAACGTTAATTCTTCTTCAAAGCTTATCTACCTTTCTCTGAGGCCAGCGACATATTGAGGAAAACTGTCCCTCTCCAGCTCGCCTGTTCCTTTCCAACCTCATTGTTTGTTTTGTACTTCTACAGTTTCGCAAGAGTTGCACTCTTTATTATTTCAGTGTGCAGTGATCAGTTCACTAATCGCTATGGCATTTGGCAAGCCAACATCTGCGTGTGTGTATGTGCACAAACACACACAAACAGCTCACAGTCCCCTCCAGTCTCATTGCAAAAGTCCTGGCTTGAAATTTTCGAGGGATATACATTGTTGAACTTAGCTGGCGGTCCAGAAGCAAAAGAATAGAAAAAGCAAATGTTGGGAGAAAGGAATCCTTTTTCCAGGGCCAATCTACACAAGGTTTCTTTTCCCCACTGTTGCATGCAGATCTAGTTCACGTGTGAGGACAGGATTCTGCTTATGCTGACATTGACCTCCTATTCTGTATTTTCTCAGAATACCTGTATGAAAGCTACTTCTCTTCTTCTTTATTCTTATTTGTGTGTGTGTGTGTGCTAGCCCTGTGGTACTGTAACATTGGCACGTGGAAATGGCTACAGCTTTTAGATTTACGAAGGTTGAATGGAAAGTAATGCCTCCACCTTCGTAACTCCTCAACAGATGGCAGTACTGGTATGCGGCAGGTACTGGCTTGTTCAGTAGACTCTCCTCTATTTTGGTGGGAAACCTTACCATTGAATGGTTGTGTTTTTAAAGTGCGAAGTATGGAACCCTGCGCAGACGGTCAGTCAATGCAACTTAAGCAACGTGCAGTCATTGAATTCTTGACAGCAGAAGATGTCACCCCAAAAGAGATTCATCAGAGAATGCAAGCTGTGTATGGTGGTTGTGTTGATGTGAGTACTGTGCATCATTATTTAAATTTATTATTTATTTAAAGCTTTTATATCCCGATCTTCTCACCACTGTAGAGGGACTCAGACCAGCAAGTAAGTCAGACCAGCAAGTAAGTTTAAAGACGTTGTGTGGGAACATCTGACATGCGTGACAAACAAAGAGTTGGACGTCCTGTGACAGCAACCACCGAGTTTCACAAGCAAAAGGTTGACAGATTGATTCAGGATAATCGTCCTATCACTCAGAGAGAACAGTAATAAATTCAGAGCGTTACATCACAACCCTATGAATTTTGAGACGATGGCTAACAAGGGTCCGAAAGGAAAAGGGAAATGTTTTCCTGCAGCATGACAATGCCAGACCACACACTTCACATGCCACCACAGCAGAACTTCAGAGACTGGATCTCACCACCGTACGGCATCCTCAATACAGTCCAGATTTAGCACTGTCTGACTTCCATCTGTCCTGATAATTAAAGAAGATCTGTGGGGGCATCATTATGCTTCTGATGGAGATGTCAAGAGAACTGTGAGACGCTGGTTGCAGAAACAGGAACGTGTGGGTCACATTATTGCCTTGCTTGGCTATCGGAAGATCTGTGCACAATGTGCTGCAGAAACAGAGTGTTTGTTGTGATTGTGTTGATGTGAGTACTGTGCGTTGTTGGGTGAGTAACTTTAAAGATGTTGAAGTGAGAACATCTGACTTGCGTGACAAACAAAGAGTTAGACATCCTGTGACAGCAACCACCAAGTTTCACAAGCAAAAGGTTGACAGATTGATTCAGGATGATCGTCGTATCACTCAGAGAGAAATTTCAAGCATAATCAACATTTCATAAGAACGTGTGGGTCACATTATTGCTTTACTTGGCTATCGGAAGATCTGTGCACGATGGGTTGCAGAAACAGTGTCGACTTCTTCTATGACGGCTTCAGAAAACTTGTTCATCGTTGGCAGAAATGTATCCAATTGTCTGGTGATTATGTGGAAAAGTGAATAGTGGAAGTTAAAGAGCACATTCTAAGGATTATTTCTGCGTTTGATTTATTAAAATACCCCCATCCAAATCTAAGTAACGAAGGTGAAGGCATTACTTTTCATTCAACCCTCATACAATACAATAAGCAAACATAATCATATACAAAACAGATTACTAGTGGAGGTTTGAAGAAGGTTGCTATTTCCTCCTCCAATAACAACATAGGATAAAGATTTTCTAGATTAGCAAAGTGTTCTATGATGGAGAAATTTGCCAATGTGATGAGGTCATAAATAACAGTGTATCATACTTTTTTTTTTGGTTGTGTCAGAGAAACTGCAAGTTGCTTCTGGTGTGAGAGAATTGGCCGTCTGCAAGGATGTTGCCTAGGGGATGCCCGGATGATTTGATGTTTTATCATCCTTGTGGGAGGCTTCTCTCATGTCCCCGCATGAGTAGCTGGAGCTGATAGAGGGAGCTCATCCGCCTCTTCCCAGATTCGAACCTGCAACCTGTCAGTCTTCAGTCCTGCCGGCACAGGGATTTAACCCACTGCACCACCGGGGGCTCCTAGCGTATCATATTGAAGTGATGCTGAAATGTGGTGTAACTATGGTGTAATTATGTGGTGTTTCTCTATCCTCCAGGTAGGCCTAAGCTTACTTAACAAGCCTCTTCTCCTATTCAGAAGAGCTTTTGAAAAATATTTCCAATGAAACTAGTTTCTGGAATACATATCCCAGGGGACAAGCAAGATGTTAATGTTTTAGGGTACTTACTGGGGGCAGATTAGAACAAACTAGTTTAGGTATTCTACTAAAAGTGATATAATTTGCTTTATTTAAAACAAAGCTATTCTACACTTTAGGACAATGGTTCCCAATCTTTGGTTCTCCGGGTGTTTTGGATTTCAGCTCTCACAATTTCTAACAGTTGGTAAGCTGCTTGGAGTTTCTGGGAGTTGAAGTCAACACCTGAAGGACCAAAGGTTGGGAACCACTGCTTTAGGACAAAAACTAGACTAGATTCTATGGACACATGTTCCTTGTTTTTATATAGAGAAGAATGAGGAAATCACAAACACATATGACAATGTCTGCAAATCCAGAACCTGCCAAGTGGCCGAGCAAATTGCCCTACTTCCTGGCCATGTGTTGCTATTCTTCCTAGATGAGAAACAACTGTATGGGAAGACTGCACAACTAGAAGCTCGCAGGATCTTCTTAGACATTATCATAGTAGTATGAGAAGATGATAGAGGTAAGCAGATCCTATGTACAATCAAGACCAAAAATTCAGAACATCAAAGACAAGAAGGAAACTCAAACAACCCAATAATGTAGATTTTTTCCCATCAACTCTAATACTGCAGTTGCAAAGCCACAAAATGAAACAAGAGACATTTCAACATGAAAATGAACACATGGACTGCTTGAACATAAACTGTGTTGTCAGCTGGCAAGTCTTTCAAAGCCTCTTCTAAACTCAGAGCTGCTATTAATGCAACTATATCCATCCATTTATCTTTTCTGTCTTGCGTTTTCCTGTTGCTGTCAGATTAAGCAATATTATCTTTCATTTAAAGCCAATAAGTAGGAACTATTGGCTTACCCCAATGTCATGCTCTAGCAATGAGAACAAACCTTGACATGGGGGCTGTCATGCCAGACAATCAAAAAGCCACCCAGGTAGTAAAGGTAACCTTCAACCATTCTTTTCTTCATGTCAGAAACTACTTGAGAAACTGCAAGTCGCTTCTGTTGAGAGAGAATTGGCCGTCTGCAAGGATGTTGCCCAGGGGATGCCCGGATGTTTTACCATCCTTGTGGGAGGCTTCTCTCATGTCCCACCATGAGAAGCTGGAGCTGACAGATGGGAGCTCACCACACTTCCCGGATTTGAACTGCCAACCTTTCGGTCAGCAGTCCTGCTGGCACGAGGGTTTTTAACCCATTGCGCCACTGGGGCTTCAACCATGACTATTACATACTACTGTGGCTGGACTTGAAGAGAAGCAGAGCAGGGAAAGCTTACTTTTACAGGAAACAACTGTTCTCAGAGTTACCCAGTCATCCTGACCGTTCCCATTCAGGGACTTGGTAGTCCAAACAAGCAACCTTTCCAAACTCTAAAAAGCAGGAAGCCCATACTCGTCCCAAATCTGTAGTCCCAAAAGGAAAGCAACTCAATCATTACAGTCACCAAAAAGGCTCATTCCTATACAAGTTCATGACTTCTTAAAAAGGGAAGAGCAACACATTCCTTTCCTCTTTTAAAATTAAACAACTATTTCTTATGCGCCAGGGAATAAATTTCAATAATCTCTAATCATGGTTTAGTTTGTTTGACTAAACAAAACCAAAAAATGGTTCTGCTGTGTGGGTTTACTCACATTTGAAATGTTTTTCGCTCATGACTTTGCAGTTTGTATGCCAACTACATAAAACAAAACCTAAGAAAAGCCTTTTCAATAAACACCATCAGTTTCTTGTTCTCTAACTCTTTAAAAATGTATTCAGCTGAGATGCAGATCTGTTGCAACTAAATATGATATTTTAATCCTCATCCTACCAAATGGGGCATTTTTGTGCCCCAGAGTGCTTCAAAATTCACAAAAATCTAGACCTGCAAGGTACGTGTTTTGTGACCTGATTACCCCAATATTTTGAAGTAATTTCTGTCATTTGACATGTACATTTTAATGGGAAAACCCTTATACAATAAATCAAACATGTTTGCTGTTTTCTTTTTTGTTGTAGTAGTATAAATTTTTATTATTCACAGCAAGAAAAGCATTTTACTATCTATCTATCTATCTATCTAAATGCTCTGTGCGTAATGAGTACCTTAAAAACAAAAGAAGCAGTGAACAAAATCACACCAAGTTTGCCAACAAAACATCTCACAACACAAGGAGTGACCATCACTCAAAAATTATGATTTTGTCATTTGGGAGTTGTAGTTGCTGGGATTTATAGTTCACCTATAATCAAAGAGCATTCTGAACTCCATCAACGATGGACTTGAACCAAACTTGGCACACAGGACTCCCATGACCAACAGAAAATACTGGAAGGGTTTGGTGGGCACTGACCATGAGTTTTGGAGTTGTAGTTCACCTGCCTCTAGAAAGTACTGTGGACTCAAACAA
Organism: Anolis sagrei; assembly: GCF_037176765.1. Taxonomy (NCBI): domain Eukaryota; kingdom Metazoa; phylum Chordata; class Lepidosauria; order Squamata; family Anolidae; genus Anolis; species Anolis sagrei. The sequence continues at coordinate 79,359,485 of NC_090025.1, forward strand.
TGATGGATCTGGACCAAACTTGGTATGAATACGCCATATGCCCAAATGTGAACACAGATGGAGTTTGGGGAAAATAGACCTTGACATTTGAGAGTTGTAGTTACTGGGATTTATAGTTCACCTACAATCAAAAAGCATTCTGAACCCCACCAATGACAGAATTGGGGCAAATTTCCCACAAAGAACCCTCATAACCAACAGAAAACACTGTGTTTTCTTGTGCTCTTTGGCGACCCTTCTGACACCCCCTCGCAGCCCTCCCCCCCAGGGGTCGCAAATCCCAGGTTGAGAAAGGCCATCCAGTCCAACTCACTTCACCAGAGCAAGAAAACATAATCAAAGCCCTCCTGACAAAGGGCCATCCAGCCATTCACACACACACACACACACATGTATATGACAGATGCAGTATCAAAGATTTGAAAGGGACCCCTAAAGAAGGACAATAAGTTGCATGTTCCAGAGTAGGCAAACCAGACACTCTCCACATCAACACTGGCAAAGAAACAGCAAGAAATACTGTTTACCCACAAGCATAAAGACATAACATATAATAGAAACCAACACTTTCACATAACTTTATTTTCCAGATCACCAGACTGGGCCACAGCAACACATAGCAGGAGACCTCTAGTTTTACATAAAAAGTTATTGAACATTGAGCTTATAGAAAGGTGGGAAACAAGAAAAGAAAAAAAAACTACATAAAGGAGAAATTGGGGGGAAAGGAAAAAAGAAGAGTCCCATTGATTTCCATCTGGTACCTCTGCTATACTCATTTTCTTACTCTAGGAGTTCAGATATATAGAAAAATAGAAGTCCTATAATTAAATACTATCTTTTTGGTTTTTTTTTCCTTTTCAAATTCCTCAATAGGTTCCAATCAGTCCATTTAATCAAGCTTCCCGAGTTATTCTTTAAGAAAAACTTTAGTTTATCCTTGTCTCTCATTTCTCATAGTTTACTTATCCAATCATCAATCTTTGGTATTTTGTCCAATTTCCAAAGTTTTGCATAGGAGATTCTTGCCGCCGTTGACATATAAGTAAATAGGGTATCCTTGTTATAATCCAAGGACACTTTTGCTGTTTTCATTCCATACAATGTCATGTATTTTTGAAAAGTTGAATGGCATTTTTGGAACTGAAAGATGATACAGAAAAGCAAGTGAGATGAAAAATAATCCATCCCACACCAATTTTCAATAATGGGAGAACACTACACATGCAATCATTTGATCCAAATCGGAAAGAGCCAAACTGAGATGTCATAAGAGGCAAGGATGGAATGACATGGTGTAGATATACACAGATAGAGAATTGTAAATCTGCCTGAGATATTCTTCAGGAATGCCCAAGGCCAAAGAAGGATGCACACAAAGAAATACTATTAGAAACCTTTGAACAGCTTCTTCAAAAAGTCTTTGCCACATAATCCAGAAAAAGAGATGTATAGCATGCATCCAGGGTAAGGATTAAGAGGAACCCTAACAAATATAAGGTGTTGAAGCAAAGAACTGGCTTCCTGACTCTGGCAGGAATATATCCTGCCCAACATGAAATATTGAAGGAATTGTGGCATCGAATCCCAGAACACTACCACCCCAGAGCAACGAGTCTGAAAATTTTGGATGGTTGAAAAGTATTTCATGTTCAACAATAAGGGAAAATGAGCCACTCATGATGTGCTTGCCCATTGGGGCATCAAGACTATTTGCGGCACACTTCCACCATTGTTATCAATAAATCAGACTCCCCAAAATTAGGGATTTTTAAAAATATATAAATCTATAGACACGACTGCATTTGGCATACAGAGAGCACGCGTGTCTTTGCTCTGTAGTAATCTCTTTATGAATTGACTTTGGAATGTTGTTTAGCACCCTGCCAGATCCCAGGAAACGATCCTTTAAAATATCCATAATTCCCTCACAATAAACTGGGAGGTCAGCATCAAATTCCTGGGTCCCTGGGTCCTTTTCCCCTGCTACAATCAGGGCTATCAGTGGAACAGTCCATCAGCAATACCTCAAGCCAGCCTCATCCTTGCGACACCCATTGAAATGGCCACCACCTTCAAGCATATATTGTGTACTTTGGATTGACTCCATTGTGTCCACCGGAGCCTAACCATTTGCACTCATTGATGGGCCCATTGGCAATCGCCACACCATATGCCTTTCTGATCACGCCCCTCTCGGAGGTGGATCAATAAATAGTCTGACACATCAAATGCGCCAATGTTAATTTATTACATTTCCCACCACCATGAAGAGCCAACCAGCAATAATAATAATAATAATAATAATCTTTATTTATGTCCTGCCACCATCTCCCCCAACAGGGACTCGGAGCGGCTTACATGGGGCCAAGGCCGAACAACAAGTTACAATACAAAAAAAAAAACAACATAACATTAAAGTATAAAACATCAAAGCATATAAACAATATACACAGAAAATAGAAACCAAACATAATGACAAAGAGCGGGCTGCATGTACATAAAATGATTTAAAAACTCCGGGTGAGATAAAGAGGTTAAACTAATTGTAGGGAGAACTCATAGAGAGACGAGAGAGAAAAAACCTTCGTACCGGGGGGGGGGGGGGGGAGAGAGACTCCTGGGACAAGGATGCTGAGGGAGTAAGAGTAATAGCATAAAATTGTGTGATTACTCTCCAAATGATGTTGGATGGAGTCCTGAGCTACTCAGGATGCGGATCCTAGCCGGACAGTTTTTGAACCAGAAGCTGTTGCGGGTTTCTTGAATAACTGTCTAAATTAATAAAATGTCCTGTGTTCACATGTCAGTTCTTTGGAGTGCTTTCTCCACTGACACCCTCTCTGGCCATTGAGAAAAAAACGTTTGATTTTGCCTTCTACCTGTCTGTGTCTCATTCAGCCTTCTGGAAAGCTGGGCACACCATGCCTCCAAATCTACAGTTCTTGCAGAAGCTGAAATCACTTGATACCATGGTACACATAATACATAGGTCCAATCTGGACATCTGAATTTGTTCAAAGGTAAATGTTCACATTGGCAATATACAGCCAATAAACCAAGAAAACATGACATAAAATATGGCTGTGATCTCTGAAAGTACCTAAATGTGTATCAAATGAATAAATAAATAATGTATTACAGTTCAAAGATTATTTCTTGTGTATTAAGATGCAGAAGACACTTAATTCTTGGGAGGGCAGCAATGTCCAATCTTGATAAAATAGTAAAGAGTAGAGACATCACACTGGCAACAAAGATCTGCAGAGTTAAAGCAATGGTATTCCCCGTAGTAACCTATGGATGTGAGAGCTGGACCATAGGGAAGGCTGAGCGAAGGGAGATAGATGCTTTTGAACTGTGGTGTTGGGGAAAAATCCTGAGAGTGCCTTGGACTGCGAGAAGATCCAACCAGTCCATACTTCAGGAAATAAAGCCTGACTGCTCATTGGAGGGAAGGATAGTAGAGGCAAAGATGAAGTACTTTGGCCACATCATGAGAAGAAAGAACAGCTTGGAGAAGACAATGATGCTTGGGAAAATGGAAGGAAAAAGAAAGAGGGGCCAACCAAGGGCAAGATGGATTTATGGGATCCTCGAAGTGACTGGCTTGACTCTCAAGGAGCTGGGGGAGGTGACGGCCGACAGGGAGCTCTGGCATGGGATGGTCCATGAGGTCACAAAGAGTTGGAACCGACTGAACGAATGAACAACAACAAGATGCTGAAGGACTGCGAGTTTCTGATGCAAGCTTCATATGCTGATGAACTTCAAGTTCCAGCTTTCATAGTCAGCAGAGCCAATCGTGAGGAATGTTGAGAGTGATGGTCCAACAATATCTGGAGGGCCACACAATTTCCGTATTGTGTGCTATTGGAAGAAATACTTGTCACATACAACATTTAATTTCAAATAGGCTAATCCTTTAATCTAATTGCTATTTCAAAAGTATCAGTCACAATTCTGGCCTAATATATAAGAGAGATAACTAAATGGTGATTTATTACTTATCTAGATGGTAAAATATTGTTTTGTACCGCAGATTTGCTTACACAAGCCTTTTCCTAAAGAACAAAAAGCACAAGTTTCTGCTACCACCCCATATTTTTGTTGTCTTTTCAAGAAAAACATTCCAAGGCATCATGATCTTCTCCTGAGAAGCCTCCACTGAATAGTTCATAAAAATCCTGTCAAAAATCTAGCCTTTGTGAGGTTGTTGTAAGATTTTCAAGCCAGTTCATATGTCTAAAGCAAGCATTAAATAATAGGGGGACTGCTCAAGCGATTGTGTAATGGCATTCATGAAAAATTAAGTGCTTAATTTGTGATTAGATAAAAACTATGGACAAAAGAGCATTTGAGGCCAACCGGAACAAATTACCAATTCAATCCCATGTTGGCTTGTTGGCAGGAGAGAGCAGAAAGCATACACAACGGTAACCAAGAAGGTAGGAAGTGCTACACCCACTATTAGAGAGAATGGCTTGTTTTTATTTGTGTTCTATTCATACCGCAACATTGTTGAAATATTATAATGAACAAATAATTAGCAGAGATAAGGCAATTTTTGAAATTTTACTTCTAAAACAGTGCCTGACTGCCTCTGTATCCCATAGGGTATACTTCCATAAAGACAGGACGACAAGCACATCAAGCTCTTGCTGGTGGCTCTGATATTTGTTGGGCAGTGACACAATTCTGGATTTTAGTCCAAATTTTAAAGGAGCGACCCAAAGTGACAGAACTATTTCAAGATCAAGTTTTATCACTTTGGATAGTTGTTTTAAAAATTTGGACTAAAATCTGGAGCGGAGCCACCAATTTATTGATATGTCAGAAGAACAGAGTCTGTGCTGGTACAGCTGTACCAGAAGCTCCCACTTTATTTGGCTTGTGTTTGCTTGCAGCCCAAGGCTTGGGATTCTGCAGAAGGGTGGCTTCCTGTTAAAGTTTGCAGTTATAGGGCAGGCCCCCTGTCCATCATCGTTAAATTTGGTTCCGCCCCCTGTTCAGGACAATTGAGAAGGGAAGGGAGCCATTTTCAGTCAGTCTCAACAAAGGAAGTCAATGTGCAGGACGTGTACAGACTTCCTCCTGTACAAAGGCTTCAACCCTTAAGACTTCCCGGGGGAGAACAGTCTTAAGAGCAAAAGGATTCCCAAAGATTCCTAGGGAAACAGCCCTAGAGCTGAGGAATTTTGGAGGGAAAAGCAGCTTTGAATATCCAAGAACTCCAGCTGAAGTGACTACAGGCCTACTGGTAGGTCCACTCGGTGCTTTGAGACGCAGTTCAACCCAGTAGTGGAGCCCACGTCAGTTAGGCTTAGGTTCACAGTTAGCCTGGGAGAAGTTTGGAAAGGGATTTTCCTTTAGAGTAAAGTAACAGTTAGAAGCCACCAGTTGCACAGAGCCTGGAAGCATTTGTTTAACCTTTTGAAGACAAAAGAAGTTACTGATGATTGTTCACCAATAAAAGACTTGTTATATTTAACAAACCCTCTAAAGACTGTTTATGGTGAAAATCCTTACAAAATTCTCTTCGGGCCCCCTGGCTTCCCGCTGGGCTAAAGTTACATGTCCTGTATTAAAGGCAATTTATTTCAAGCCTAGCGCGCGACAGAACAGTCACATCAAAATATTTAAGACATGTTGGTGATTGAAAATGGATATATATTTGGCATAAGCAAGATTTTTGTTACTGTTCAACTTCAGAATGCAGGTGGGAAATAGGAAGGAATACTACATGTTTAAATTCCAACAATGGAAAAATATTAAATCATAAAATAATGCTCACATTTAGGGAGCATTCATGACTAGGGAGAGTTATTGAGGCTGGAAAGTTGAAAACAAAATGGGGTTGTCTACATAGTGAACAGTGGGCTTGGATTAATATGTGGATCTGAACAGAGTTATCGTTCAAAGCACAGACTTCTCCAAATTTTGCAATGGAGTTCTTATCTCAAAAAATGAAAAAACAATGTATACTTTAGGGAGAAATACCTACTTGAGGTTGATGGGGGTATGGTTGATTTGAATGCTAATTAAGAAATGATAGACTGATGTAGTAATAGGACAGATGAACTTATGATTGATCAGATGTGAAAGCCACACAGTCTTTAAGTAGATTGGCCCATCTACTTGTTTCTGAGGGGGAAAACTGCTCAGCTTAAAATGCCAAGACAAGTCCTGAAAGTTTAATTCAAGGGTGGGGCGCTGGTAGCCATCCTGATGATGCGAGACTACAATTCCCATCTCACCTCCCCACTATGTTGACTAAGGATGCTGAGAGATGTCATCTAAGAGCAGTCAGAGAGCTGTAGGTTGCCTACCCCTAGAATCATAAGATTTGGAAGAGACCGCATTGGTCATCTAGTTCAACCCTTTGCCATGCAGGAAAAGCACAATCAAAGTACCCCTGACAGATGTCCATCTAGCCTCTGTTTAAAAGCCTTCAAAGCAGTAGCGTCCACCACAATCTGCAGCAACAAGTTCCACTGTTTACTTATTTGTTTACTATATTTATACCCCATCCTTCTCACCCCGAAGGGGACTCAAAGCGGCTTACAAACTACTACTACTACTACTACTACTACTGCTACTTATTATTACTACTACTACTACTATTACTTCATGTCCATCCCCTCTTATCCCACACCCTTTTCTTGTACCACCTCCACCTTGACCAACTCATCTTATCTTTTAATTCCAAAATGTGATTGTTTTCAGGGTCCATTTTCAGCTCCCCCCTTCCATTTTTAGGAAACTTTCCAAATTTGAGAGGGGTTTCTGTTTTCATGCTGGAAAGATCTGGTCCATTGGCGCCAATGGGGAAACTTTATAGGCCCATCAGCATGAAACCCTCTTCACTTGTAGACCACATTTACTCCTGTAAGCCTGCCAAGTTTCAGAATGTTTCACCCATCCACCAATTTTTCGGAATTTTTTAAAGATTTTACTATAACTTTGAAAAAAACAGCTAGAGGGTGTTCTGGGAATTGAAGTTCCAAGTGCATGTGGTAAGAGGGGAGGAGAATGGACACAGTCAACCAGGTCTCTGGTCGGTTGAGAAAAAAAGTGAGACACACACAGAGAGAAACCTCAACTCCTATCATGCCTTGGGAAGGAGCAGAAGTCTCCTTCAATGCTTGCAACGCATTAAGTGCTTTTGAGGAAGAAGGTTCCCATTTGCCTCAAATGAGCGTGTGGTGGGGGAAGACCTTCAGGAAGAGATGGAGGAGGCTGCTGGGGAAGAAAGCAAAGGAGGAGCCGCAGCTTTCCTGATTTGCGAGGCTGCCCTGCCCACACGCTGCCACCTCTGGTAGAGTGCTGCTCAGCCCCACTGATCCCCATTAGCTCCCATTAGCCAAAAATATATGGCTGCTGCTGTGATGTGTCCTGGCTAAGACTTCGACTGCCCTGCATCTGGTTCATTTTCATGGATATGGCAATAATAATAATAATAATAATAATAATAATAATAATAACAATAACAACTTGACAGATGGCCATCCAGCCTCTGTTTAAAAACCTTCAAAGCAGGAGCTTCTACCACAATCAGCAGCAGCGAATTCCACTCTTGAACAGCTCTCACTGGCCCTGGTTTATCAGGATAAGGTGAAACAACACTGAATTTAACTATCATCTGACAAATTGCCAAATGAGAAGGTAAGTCTTGGCGTGTCACTTGGCAACAGGGGTGTGCAATTCAGCAAAAGAAGGCTCTCCATGGACAGTTCCTGGCAAAAATTGAGAGCCAAATTGACAAAGAAAAAACATGGCTGTGGCTCACAAATTGAACTTTGAAAAAGGAGACAGAGGGCCTGATTCTGGCAGCCCAAGAACAAACCATTAGAACAAATGCCATCAAAGTCAGAATTGAAAAGTTGACGACAGATCCCAAATGTAGACTCTGCAAGGAAGCAGATGAAACAATAGATCACATCCTCAGCTGCTGCAAGAAGATTGCGCAGACAGACTACAAGCAGAGGCATAACACCGTTGCTCAGATGATCCATTGGAACTTGTGCCACAAATACTATCTGCCTGCGACAAAGAACTGGTGAGATCACAAGCCGGAAAAAGTTACAGAAAATGAACACGTCAAACTCTTCTGGGACTTCCAAATTCAGACAGACAAGAGTTCTAGAGCACAATACTCCTGACCTCACAATCGTGTTAAAAAGCAAAGAATGGATTGTCGATGTTGCAATTCCAGATGACAGCAGGATTGAAGAGAAACAACTGGAAAAGCTGACACAATATGAGGATTTAAAGATCGAATGGCAAAGACTGGCACAAGCCAATAAAGGTGGTCCCAGTGGTGATCGGCACACTGGGTGCAATGCCTAAAGACCTTGGCCTGCACTTAAACACAAGATAAGATTACCACCTGCCAGCTGCAGAAGGCCACTTTACTGGGATCTGCACGCATAATTCACCAATACATCACACAGTCCTAGACACTTGGGAAGTGTCCGACGTGTGATCCAATACAACAGCCAGCAGAGTGACTGCTGTGGACTCATCTTGTTGTGTTTCAAATAATAATAACAACTTTATTTTTATACCCTGCCAACCATCTCCCCAAGGAGACTCGGGGCGGCTTACAAGGGACAAGCCCAAAATTACAGATAAAACACAACCGATAAAATCATCACATAAAATATAAAAACAACACAGTAATAAACAACATCAGAACAATAAGGCTGAGAAAAGAATATAGATGAGATACAGACTCACTGAGTGCAATTCATTCTGACAGGAGCACAAGGAAAGTGCAACAATCACGTAGGCAGGGCTGGAAATACTGTCGTCCAAAGTGTTGAGGTAGACAGTAGGAGGGACGATGTAGTGCTGAACTTAGAGGAGGGACAGGAAAATTACTGGTGGACTGCTTAATCAAAAGCAAACTGGAACATCCAGGTTTTTAGTTTCCGGAAAGAGGACAAAGTGGAAGCCTGTCTGATCTCCCTAGAGAGGGAGTTCCAGAGCCACCACCGAGAAGGCAACCAAATCTGCTGAATCCTCTGAATCTGGTACACAAAAAATAAAATTGTGCACACCCTACTTGGCAAGTGGCCACATCTGGCCAGTTGCATCACTGGAATGGAGCACAAATGCAGTTGGTATCAGCACCGAAACACCAGCTCATCCTTTTCTCGCAGATCATCACAGTAGAGCAGGGATTATAGGGCAATTTTGGCTGACTGTACACACTGTGCTCCAGTGCCCTGTGACATATCAGATATAATCTTGCAATCTTACTAATTAGTTTGGAATCCAGTGGGTTGCATTTTAAATTGGTTTTTTTTCCTCGCACCATCAATGGCTATACAGTTACAGCCAGGAAATAAAATGTGGGGTTGCTGCCTAATGGTAAGCGAATGCACCCACTTGCAGTTAAGACTATCCAGAGATGCAGCAAGAACATAAAACTCGGTTAATCACTGGTAGCCTAAGAACAAAGGCAGAACTTGGGACATTTCAAGCTGTGTATTTCATAATACTGCGAGTGCTTCAACAACAGCAGCTCCCATCAGATGTTTTTCTTCATTAAGTTCTTCCTGTGACCCTTCAGGAGGCCCGAGTGCCAAAATGATCAGGATAAATCAGTGTGAGTTGTTTTGCCATCAATGGAGTGTTTATCACTTGTCCTGCTCAGCTCTTCCTTCTACTCTGTTTACCCATACCTAAAGCCCCTGCTCTCTAAACAATGCTCGCCAATCGTTGGATTCTGTCCCAATATTTAAGCCAGGAAAATCTGCTGCATAACAACATCTGATCTCCAAAGAAGAGACATGACATTGCAGGGAAGAACCACACATACTTCTGGCTCTTATCACTGTTGAATTTTCCATGATCAAATAGGTGAGTCCTTTCGTATGCTAAAATAGTTCCCAAAACGGGAACTGGTATATTTGAAAATGTCCAGAAAAGCTCTGTGTCAATATAGATCTCTCCCTACCTCATGAGAATGTTTTCTTTTGCCAAATGTTAGATCACACACAGATACACATACATTTATTTATATACATTACAGAAAAAACTATAAAATATGATCTTTGGATAAGAATCCATACACAATTGGCGAGTTTGCGTTTAACTTTAGAATCACAGAATCATAGAGTTGGAAGAGACCTCATGGGCCATCCAGTCCAACCCCCTGCCAAGAAGCAGAAAAATTGCATTCAAAGCACCCCTGACAGATGGCCATCTAGCCTCTATTTAAAAGCCTCCAAAGAAGGAGCCTCTGCCACACTCCAAGGCAGAGAGTTCCACTGCTGAACGGCTCTCACAGTCAGGAAGTTCTTCCTAATGTTTAGATGGAATCTCCTTTCTTGTAGTTTGAAGCCATTGTTCCACGTCCTAGTCTCCAAGGAAGCAGTAAACAAACTTGCTCCCTCCTCCCTGTGGCTTCCTCTCACATATTTATACATGGCTATCATATCTCCTCTCAGCCTTCTCTTCTTCAGGCTAAACATGCCCAGCTCCTTAAGCTGCTCCTCATAGGGCTTGTTCTCCAGACCCTTGATCATTTTAGTTGCCCTCTTCCTCTGGACACATTCCAGCTTTTCAATATCTCTCTTGAATTGTGGTGCCCAGAATTGGACACAATATTCCAGGTGTGGTCTAACCAAGGCAGAATAGAGGGGTAGCATTACTTCCCTAGATCTAGACACTATGCTATACTCAAAACTACTGATCAAATTCACATAGTTGTTCGGGGAGGGGTGATGGGTGGGCTGACATCTTTATTTCATGTGCTCCTACTCATTAAGAAAATGAGTAGGAGCACATGGGGAGGAGAAGACAATTTGTTTCAAGGAGTTATTCAGACAAGGTTTCTTTTCTGTTCAAAGCAACTTACATCGGATGACTCAGGGATTCCAGCTATCCTCATCTGTGTCTATAAGCTCAGTGGTGAGCAACAGAATGATAGCTGCTGGCCGGAATCCAACACTAAATTGGTTAAATCAATGGGATTAAGTATGTAGAACCACATGATAGATTGCAACCACTTTATTTACTCTGTATACCAAAGCATTATGTATGTATGCACCTTCAAGTTACTTGTTGATTTATAGTGGCCTCGTGGATTTCAAAGGGTTTTTTTAGGCAAGGGATACTCAGAGGTGATTTTGCCAGTTCCTTCCTCAGAAATATAGCCTACAGCACCTGGCATTTGGTGTTGGTCTCTCATTCAAGTATTAAACAGGGCTGACCCTCCCTAACTTCCAAGATCAGATGGGATCTGGTGCATAACAAAACTCTGAAATCAATCATCAGAATTTGGAATATCTGAACACATCTACTTATTTTGCACTAATTCTGTATTCCAGACTCAGTATTTATGTTCTTTTAATATTGTCCTTGTTTGGCAAAGGCCAAGGTTAGAGGGGGAGTGGAAGGAGAAAAGGGCAAGGATCATAAGCAAAGAAATCTCAAAGAATCCTTTCTGCCGCATCTCCAGCTAAAAAGGAAAGTAGGACAAATGTCAGTGAAGGTAGTCGCTCCCCAGAAAATGCAATGAACAGATACCCTTAAGTATATATTTTCCTGTCCTCTTGAAAATCCCTTTACCAAATTCTTGTTCCTCACGAGGTTTCCAAAAGTGAACAAACAACTTGATGGAATATATTACAGGTTGGGAACTCCTTCTCTGCAGCCCTACAATTTGAAATATTTATTTATTATCAATTTCCAATATTTCTATCCTGTACTTCTCTACCTTCGAAGGGGGACTCAGGGCAGCTCACAAATTTGCAACAATTCGATGCCAACAACATACAACAATATGACAAACAGATTAAAACAATTAATAAGACATTAAGTTAAACACAATTTAAACAATTATTATCAAACCAAGTAGCTATTTCCAGTCCAATTCAACAACCAAGACCCGATTCAGAGCATATCCATGTTCAATAGTCAATTCTTCAAACATTACAAGTGCTGTCCAAACGCCTGGTCCCAGAACCATGATTTTAACTTCTTCCTAAAAGAAAGAAGGGATGGAGCCGACCTAATTTCACTGGGAATCGAGTTCCACAGGCGGGGGACCACCACCGAGAAAGCTCTGTCCCTCATCCTCGCCAACCTCATTTGCGAAGCTGGCGGGATCGAGAGCAGGGCCTCCCCGGATGATCTTAAACTGTGAGGTGGGTCATAGAGGGAGGTATGTTCAGACAAGTAAGCTGGGCCAAAACCATATAGGGCTTTATAGGCCAAGACCAGCCCTTTGTATTGTGCTCAGAAGTGGACTGGCAGCCAGTGGAGCTGACACAACAGGGGGATGGTATGCTCCCTGTATGTTGCTCCGATGCATAATCTGGCTGCTGTCCGTTGGACTGGTTGAAGTTTCCAAACAGTCTTCAAAGGCAACCCCACATAGAGTGTGTTGCAGTAGTCTATTCGGAATGTAAGAACAGCATGGACCACCGTGACCAGATCAGACTTCCCAAGGTACGGGGGAAGCTGTCGCACTAGCTTTAACTGTGCAAAATAGTCAAAAATTGCCCATATGAATGGTTAAGACAGTGACACCTTAGTTTTCCAGTGGTTCAATGTATACAGAATTATTTAAAATCTTGTATAGAATTATCATCAAACTCTATGTATAAGATAAATAGGAAACCTAAGTGGATTTCATATTTACACTTGGGGACCATCTCAAAGATATTTCAAATATTCCAGAATATAAAGAAATAGCAACCCCTAAACACTTATGGTTCCAAGTATTTCAGATAAGGAATATTAAAAGGTAAAGGTAGTCCCCTGACATTAAGTCCAGTCATGTCTGACTCTGGGGTGTGGTGCTCATCTCCATTTCTAAGCCGAAGAGCCAGCGTTGTCCGCAGACACCTCCAAGGTCATGTGGCCAGCATGACTGCATGGAGCGCCGTTACCTTCCCGCCGGAGCGGTACCTATTGATCTACTCACATTTGCATGTTTTCGAACTGCTAGGTTGGCAGAAGCTAGGGCTGACAGCGGAAGCTCATGCCGCTCCCCGGAATCGAACCTGCGACCTTTCGATCAACAAGCTCAGCAGCTCAGTGCTTTAACCCACTGCGCCACCGGGGGCCCCCAAGGAATATTAAACCAGCACTATTATGCTGAAACATTCTTCTCATCCTAATTTAGGGGAAACCTTATTAGCCTTAATCATGGATAATAACAATACTAACCCTGGCTAAGGGTGTTGGGAACAAATGGGACGTAGAGAGAACCCATACTTATCAAACTGTCCTTGTTTTTTGTTCAACAATGAGCGACAAAGACCCCAATATATCTCCACCAACACAATCATTATAGAAGGCTCCAACAGGCATTTTCCTATTCCCTATACAAAAGAATACTTGAAAGGGTAAGATATCCCTAACAACTTTCCAGAAAGCATCAAATGAATATGGGCTCATAAAAGACACTGGGGGAAGCGATAAGAGCAGTTTGTGCCTTTATCTTTCAAAAACATTTGTTTGAAAGAATCAATACTTGTCACAAGCGTAAGTTAGATTCAAAAACAAAATAAGCCATGCTGCATATATCATGCCGTCTTTAGTTATTGAACATTAATTTGAATGGCACTGACAGGCAAATATAAAGCATTGTATTGGTGCTACCCAAATGGGATTTCCCTCCCATTGATTTCTCTCAGCTTGCCTTTGTACTCATTTGCTTGTAGTTAAACAACAAAGGGAAAAGGGCGGTATCTTGCTGGGCAAGTGTCATGGATGCAATGGTAAATGCAAAGAAAAAGAAGATGCTTTAGTATTTGGTTCTGTGCTTTTTCTAGGGTTGCTTCCACACAGGTCTAAAATGCCAGTGAAACTGGCATTTTAAACGACAGTTTCATTCACTGTAGAGGTCAGATGGAGGCCCAAACCCCAACTTTTTAGCGAGGTGGTGGGCAGATATCCTCCCAGATTGAGCCACAATCAACCAGGGGGTATTGCTGCCAGCCCCTACCCATTTCAGCCTTAAACTTACAGGCAAGTCTCCAAGTTATGAACAAGATAGCTTCTGTAGGTTTATTCTTAAGCTGAATTTGTATGCAGGTCAGAACAGACACATTTTAAAGTGTACATCCAGAGATATATAGTTATAGATATATGAATGAGCTTTGGATAGTATAGTAAAGGTAAAGGTTTCACCTTGACATTGTCTAGTTGTGCCCAACTCTGGGGGGTGGTGTTCATCTCCATTTCTAAGCCAAAGAGCCCGCGTTGTCCATAGACACTGTCTGCACACTGCACCTATCTCCAAAAAACCTATCCATTTCACCTGTCATGTCCAGCATTTTTTTTTATAATTTTATCCATTACATTTGGCCCGGCCTCAGTTTTAAATGCATCGTGGTGTTATTGTCTAATGTTTATTGCTATTGTTTTAATGTTATTGTTTTGTTTTATGAGTTTATTTATTTTTGTATTTGTTATACTGTTGTTATTGATGTGTTGGCCTTGGCCTCTTGTAAGCCACACGGAGTCCTTCGGGAGATGTTAGTGGGGTATAAATAAAGTTAATAAATAATAAATAAATAAATAAATAGACTCCTCCAAGGTCATGTGGCCGACATGACTGCATGGAGAACTGGAGTGGTACCTATTGATCTACTCACATTTACAGGTTTTCAAACTGCTAGGTTGGAAGAAGCTGGGGCTAACAGCAGGAGCTCACCCTGCTCTCTGGATTCGAACCACTGACTTTCAGTCAGCAAGTTCAGCAGCTCAGAAGTTTAACTCGATGTGTCATTGGGGCCTCTAATAGTATAGGGAAAGGTTAATACCTTTGTGGTGTTCGTTTTGCTGTCTGTACCCCCACTCCACGGGCTACCAGAGCCTCAAGAGGCAGAATGGCTATGGGAACTCATGCTCAGATTTTGCATAGGGACCCCAAAACCACACCACCATACCTGGAAAGGTGCAGATCTTCTTGGAAGGGTTATTCTGGATTAGTCTGCGGTGTTGTTTGGATGCCTCAGGCTAATCAGTTTCCCAGTCCGTAATAATAATAATAATCATCATAATCATCCATATCTTCAGTTGTTGCAAGAAAATTGCACAGACGGACTACAAACAGAGGCACAACTCTGTGGTCCAAATAATTCACTGGAACGTATTTCACAAGTACCACCTGCCAGCTGTAAAGAATTGGTGGGATCATAACCCGCAAAGGTCATGGAAAATGAACATGCAAAAATACTGTGGGACTTTCGAATCCAGACTGACAAAGTTTTGGAACACAATACACCAGACATCACGAATGTGGAAAAGAAAAAAGTCTGGATCATTGATGTCGCCATACCAGGTGACAGCAGCATTGAGGAAAAACAACAGGAAAAACTCAGCCGCTATCAAGACCACAAAATCGAACAGCAAAGGCTCTGGCATAAACCAGTACAGGTGGTCCCCAGGGGTCATCGGTGCACTGGGTGTCATACCAAAAGATTTCAGCTGGTATTTGGAAACAATAAACATCAACAAAATCACAATCTGTCAACTGCAAAACGCCACCTTACTTGGATCTGCGCAAATCATTCAAAAATACATCACACAGTCCTAGATGCTTGGGAAGTGTTCGACTTGTGATTTTGTGATACAAAATCCAGCATATAGATCTCGTTTGCTGTGACATACTGTGCTTTTGTGTCAGTAAAATAATAATAATAATAAACTTTATACCTCGCCACCATCTCCCCAGAGGGGACTTGGAGCGGCTTACATGAGGCCAAGCCCAATGATACATTACAGCAAAATAAAATATAAACAACAAAATAACATCACAATAAAATAAATAAGCCATTCAAGTAAAATAAACTACAAAATAACAATGTAAAATCAAACACAGTGGGCAGGCCAAATGCACAACATAAAATGATAAAACTCTGGATGAGATAGCAATGAAAAAGGTATATTTGTGGGGGAGAAGCTCATAGGGGACGGAACAGTGTAGTTAGACTTTCAATAAGGTAGGCGGAAGTGTAATATGAGGAAAACAGTATGGATGAAACATTAAAGGGTTATGTAGATGGGGTCTACAACAACCGGAAAGTATATCTCCCTCAAATGACAGGTTTACCACACTAGAGGGGAGCTCCTACAAAAAGCTGGGTCCTTCTATGCTTTCTAAAGGTGAGAATCCTGCCTCACACTTTGGATTTGTGTAAATTATTCAGAACTGCTGAGCCACTTCAGTAGTGCTGAACCTATTTTCATCATCATGACTTGATCTTTTATTTCTAGTCTGCAAAAGAAGACAAACAAGTTTTATAGAGCATGATTTTAGCCAAAGGGACCTGCCAATTTTTGAAGTCTACTAAAGTTTATTATTGACCCTGCAAATGCCATTTCCTTGTGTTTCTCCCTGAGCATCAAATGAACACAATATACGACCCAACTGCAAAATGGAGAGGGGAATTTTTGCTTGCAAGTTTGTTTTGTGTTGACAAAAGCCATAATTCATTTCAAACAGATATAGGAGGCAGGAATGGAATGGAAAATAAATCTGTGCAATGAGTTCTCCGACATCTATATAAATAAAAATGTAATGTTAGTTTATAAGATTAAGAGAACTCAAAAAACTCTGGACGAATTGCTGCCAAATTGAGTGATGGTCTCTCATTGGGTTTGTAGTAACCTACTAACCCAATGAGAGACCATCACTCATTTTTTTTATTTTGTCATTTGGGAGCTGTAGTTGCTGGGATTTATAGTACACCTACAATCAAAGAGCATTCTAAACTCCACCACAGTGATGGAATTGAACCAAACGTGGCACACAGGACTCCCATGACCAACAGAAAACACTAGTAGGGTTTGGTGGGCATTAACCTTGAGTTTGGGAGTTGTAGTTCACCTATATCCAGACAGCACTGTGGATTCAAACAATGATGGATCTGGACCAAATTTGGCACGAATATTCCATATGCCCAAATATGAACACAGATGGAGTTTCAGGGAAATAGACCTTGACATTTGAGAGTCGTAGTTACTGAGATTAATAGTTCAGCTGAACCCCACCAATGACAGAACTGGAGCAAACTTCCCACACAGAACCCCCATACTTAAGACCAACCAGTCCAAGTCCCTTCACCAGGGCAAGAAAACATAATCAAAGCCCTCCTGACACAGAGCCAATGCAGCCATAGATATAGATAGATATATATGATTCACACAAACACACACACACACAGAGAGAGATAGTATCATAGATCTGAAAGGGACCCCTAAAGAAATACAATTCTATGTTGCATGTTCCAGAGTAGGCAAACCAGACAATCTCCACATCAAAACTGGCAAAGAAACAACAAAAAATACTGTTTACCCACAAGCATAACGAAATTACATATATTAGAAACCAACACTTTCTCATTACTTTATTTTCCAGATCACCTGACTGAGCCACAGCAACACATGGCAAGGGACAGCTAATTTGTTATAAAATGAGTAGCCACACATACAAAACAGAATTTACTTGGGAAGGAATAGTTGTATCCAGTATAACTGTCCAGCCATAACGTCCGCACATAAAGCAGAGGTGGTAAAATGTGGCACTCCAGATGGTGTTGGCCAACTCTCATTATGACTAGCCATCATAGTCAATGACAAGGAATGATGAAAGTTGCAGTCTAGCAACATCTGGGTGAGGGCACTTGTACTCTTGATCTAAGTGTCAACATTTATTTCAGAGTTCTAGACCACAGACCACATTTTAAGCTGAGTTTTCTGAGGTTAATGCTGAGGTCAGCCATAGGAAATAGCTGGTTAGTAACAACAGAGTCTACACCACAGAGTCCAGAGCCAACTGTTGCAATGCATTGGTTGGGATGTTTAACATTCCACCTTTTGTCTTCACCCTCAGAAATGTCTATGGGATATCAGAGCCAATACTCCTCAAAAACAAAAAGGAGACTCAATCTATGCATTATACACTGAACTGCATGGTTCTTTCCTTTGTGGTTTCTAATCCAAATCAACCTGGGCAAGCTATAAGCCATATCAGAATGAAAGAGAGAGGGAAAGAGAGAGAGAAACCATGTTTTCTTCTAACTTACGATAGTTGAATGAAAAGTAATGCCTCCACCTTCATAACTCTTCAACATATGGCAGTACTGGTATGCGGCAGGTACTGGCTTGTTCCGTAGACTCTCCTCTATTTATTTATTTATTTACTTTGCTTATATACCGCTGTATCTCAAGCCCGAAGGCGACTCACGGCGGTTCACAAACAGTAAAAACAGTAGAAACAGCAGTGGTTCCATACAACATATAACAATTGACTTAACACATTATCCATAAATTACCAATAAGCAATTACAATGCACAATTATTACAAAAAACAACCGTACCCAATCTTCTCATCATCCAAGCGTAGTCCAGGTTCGTCGTCCATTGTTCCATTCCTATGTTCCATTACCAGATTGCACTAAATTACTCAAACGCCTGCACAAACATCCAGGTCTTCACCTTTTTGCGGAATACCATTAGAGATGGTGCTAGTCTAATATCCGTAGGAAGGGCGTTCCACAGCCGAGGAGCCACCACCGAGAAGGCCCTATCTCTCGTCCCTGCCAGCCGAGCTTGAGAAGCAGGCGGGATCGAGAGCAGGGTCTCCCCGGAAGATCTCAAACTCCTGGTGGGTTCATAGGCAGAGATGCGGTCAGATAGGTAGCTTGGGCCGGAACCGTTTAGGGCTTTAAAGGCCAATGCCAGCACTTTGAATTCAGCCCGGTAGCAGATCGGTAGCCAGTGGAGTTGGCGCAACAGGGGGGTTGTATGCTCCCTGCACTCCGCTCCTGTTAAAATCATGGCTGCCGAGCGTTGGACTAGTTGGAGCTTCCGAGCTGTCTTCAAAGGCAACCCCACGTAGAGAGCGTTGCAGTAGTCTAAACGGGATGTAACCAGAGCGTGGACTACCGTGGCCAAGTCAGACTTCCCAAGGTATGGGCGCAGCTGGCGCACAAGCTTTAGCTGTGCAAATGCTCCCCTGGTCACCGCCGAAACCTGGGGTTCCAGGCTCAGCGATGAGTCCAGGGTCACACCCAAGCTGCGAACCTGCATCTTCAGGGGGAGTGTGGCCCCATCCAACACAGGCTGTAACCCTATGCCCTCTACAGTTCCATTTTGACAGGAAGCCTTAGCATTGAATGGTTATGTTGTTAAAATGCAAAGTATAGAACCCTGCAAGGACGGTCGGTCAATGCGACTCAAGCAATGGACAGTCATTGAATTCTTGACAGCAGAAGGTGTCATCCCAAAGGAGATTCATCAGAGAATGCAAGCTGTTTGTGATTATTGTGTTGATGTGAGTACTGTGTGTCGTTGGGTGAGTAAGTTTAAAGATGTTGAGCTGGGAACATCTGACTTGCATGATAAACAAAGAGTTAGACGTCCTGAGACAGCAACCACCGGGTTTCACAAGAAAAAGGTTGACAGATTGATTCAGGACAATCGTCATATCACTCAGAGAGAAATTTCAAGCATAATTGGCATTTCACAAGAATGTGTGGGTCACATTATTGCTTTGCTTGGCTATCAGAAAATCTGTGCACGATGGGTTGCAGAAACAGAGTGTCGACTTCTTCTGTGATGGCTTCAGAAAACTTGTTCATCTTTGGCAGGAATGTATCCAATTGTCTGGTGATTATGTGGAAAAGTGAACAGTGGTAGTAAAAGAGCACATTCTAAGGATTATTTTTCCCTTTGATTTATTAAAATATTCCCCTCCAAACCCAAGTAATGAAGGTGGAAGCATTACTTTTCATTCAACCCTTGTAGTATCCATCTTTTCATCCACTGATAAGGTGGACATCCTCCAGATGTTTGGATCTTTATCTCCCAAAATTATTAAGAGGAGATATAGAAATATTACAAAAAAGCCTTCATCCACTGATTTTTTTTAAAAAGTATGGGTTTCCCATCTTTCCCTTTGCAAAAAATAAATGAAAAGAAGCATCTTGGAAGGCTGATAATGAGCTAAGAAAAGACAGAACAACCTCTCCTTGCTTATTTCATGTTTAGAAAACAAAACAAAAGAATAATGCAGAGGAAAGAATGATGGCAATGTGTTTGTGTGAGATTTAAACAAGGAAAACATTCAACAAAAGCTAATTATCCTCTATAATAAGAATCAGTTTGGGCTGTTATTTATTTATTTGTTTATTTAAGTTTATTCCATGGGGCAAGGATGTCAGAGAGCAACATTAACAAAAACAAGAGTGAACATACAAATGGATACCATGAAAAATTTAAGAAAAATAACCTGTGGAATTGAAGCTGTTGAAGGGAGAAAAGCAATAATTATTTATTAGCAAAACAATGTGGCTAAAATGTGCCAGCAGAGCATCCTTGCAAAAATAAGAAGTGTGGCAATTTTGTCAGTGTTTACACACATGCAAATTCTGTAGAGTTATTTAAGACTAGCCATCCCCTGCCACACATTGCTGTGGCCCAGTCTGGTGATCTGAAAAATAAAGTAATTAGAAAGTGTTGGTTTTTAATATATGTAATTTCTTTATGCTTGTGGGTAAGCAGTATTTCTTGCTGTTTCTTTGTCAGTGTTAATGTGGAGATTGTCTGATTTGCCCACTTTGGAACATGCAACATATCATTGTCCTACTTTAGGGATCCTTTTCAAATCTATGATACTCTATCTGTATGTGTGTGAATCATATATATCTATCTATATCTATGGCTTGATGGCTCTTTGTCAGGAGGGTTTTGATTATGTTTTCTTGCCCTGGTGAAGGGAGTTGGACTGGATGGTCTTAAGTATAGGGGTTCTGTATGGGAAGTTTGCCTCAGTTCTGTCATTGGTGGGGTTCAGCATGCTATTTGATTGTAGGTGAACTATAAATCCCGGTAACTACAACTCCCAAATGTCAAGGTCTATTTGCCCCAAATTCCATCTGTGTTCATATATGGGCATATGGAATATTTCTGCCAAGTTTGGTCCAGATCCATCATTGTTTGAGTCCACAGTGCTCTCTGGATGTAGGTGAACTACAACTCCCAAACTCAAGGTCAATGCCCACCAAACCCTTCTAGTGTTTTTTGTTGGTCATGGGAGTCCTGTGTGCCATGTTTGGTTCAATTCCACCATTGGTGGAGTTCAGAATGCTCTTTGATTGTAAGTAAACTATAAATCCCAGCAAATACAACTCCCAAATGACAAAATGAATTTTTTGAGTGATGGTCACTCCTTGGGTTAGTAGGTGTCTTGTGGCCAAATTTGACGGCAATTCGTCCAGTGGTTTTTGAGTTATGTTAATCCCACAAACGAACATTGCATTTTTATTTATACAGATTTCTTTTTTCAATGCAATGAAAACGTGTTCCACTTTGAAATTAAAAATACAGCTTTTAATCTCTGTCACATTAAAATGTCACTTTTAAAGAAATGAGACAGCCAATTTACTGTAAAGATTTGACATCTGACACATACTGAGTAGGCAGCTATCTTTGACTCCTTGCGTGAACCCCAAAACCATACGGAGATGTTATGTAGCTGATCAGATTATGGAGGAAGTCTGCAACCAGGAAGCAGTTCTTCCTCTTCAAAGTGAGAAGCCTATGCTCCTGAACGTTGCCGTGCCAAAGTAAACGTCCTAAGAAAATAATCCGATAAGTAGTTTTGAGATTTTTTAAAATAAAATTTATTATCCACTACCCGACCCCTGCCACGCGTTGCTGTGGCTCAGTCTGTTGATCTGGAAAATAAAGTAATGAGAAAGTGTTGGTTTCTAATATATGTAATGTCTTTCTGCTTGTGGGTAAACAGTATTTCTTGCTGTTTCTTAGTCAGTGTTGATGTGGAGAGTGTCTGGTTTGCCTACTCTGGAACACGCAACATATCATTGTCCTTCTTTAAGGGTCCCTTTCAAATCTATGATACTATATCTCTCTGTGTGTGAATCATATCTATCTATCTATCCATCTATATCTATGGCTGGATGGCTCTTTATCAGAAGGACTTTGATTACGTTTTCTTGCCCTGATGAAGGGAGTTGGATTGGATATCCTTAAGTATTTTCTGTTGGTCATGGGGGTTCTGTGTGGGAAGTATGCCCCAATTCTGTCGTTTGTGGGGTTCAGAATATTCTTTGATTGTAGGTGAACTGTGAATCCCAGTGACTACAACTCCCAAGGTCTATTTCCCCCAAACTCCATCTGTGTTCATATTTGGGCATATTGAGTGCTTGTGTCAAGTTTGGTCCAGATCCATCATTGTTTGAGTCCACGGTGCTCTCTGGATGTAGGTGAACTACAAGTCCCAAACTCAAAGTCAATGCCCACCAAACCCTTCTAGTGTTATCTGTTCGTCATGGGAGTTCTGTGTGCCAAGTTTGGTTCAATTCCATCATTGATGGAGTTCAGAATGCTCTTTGATGGTAGGTGAACTATAAATCCCAGCAATTACAACTCCCAAATGACAAAATCATAATTTTTGAGTGATGGTCACTCCTTGTTTTGTGAGACATTTGGTGTGATTTGGTGTGATTTCGTTCATTGGTTCTTTTGTTTTTAAGATACTCATTATGCACAGAGCATTTATATATAGAATTCCTTTAGAATTCATATCATTAAGAAAACAATTGAGTATTTTAGGAAGAACTTTTTTCCCAGTCTCCGTATGCAACCTATTTCAAAGGCAAGTCCGCAAGCCAATCTTGTGGTATACAGGGTTTTCCTCATTAGAGCTGGAACCAAGAACCAAAGAGAAGCACAAGCCAAAGGGCAGCGGTAGTTCAGCCACTCCGCTTTGCCTCAGCCGTTTCCTACTATTATTTCGGAATCCTTTTTCACACACCCTCTGAAATAAATGTCTGAATTCCCATCGGGATAGTATACGGAACTGGAAAAATGCTGCAAATGCCACTCAACCCCACCAAACAAAGGATAAGCCCCAAACAAGTAATTCCCTTTTCTCACAGAGTGACACTATTCAAACAGGAAGGAAATGAAGGAAAAAAGAGAAAACCGCCCTGTAGAAAGACCGTCTCATGGCTTCAAGACATTCAGCTTAAACTAATATCTGAAATGGCATATTGTATCCATAAGAGTGGTCTCAAATATAAAACATCTTATGGAATTTTAAACAATTGGTGATAAACAAACTGATGTATTTGCTTGAGGCTGCATGTTACCATTACAGTTGGCTCTCTGTATTTATGAGTTCTGCATCCACAGATTCCCATCCACAGCTTGAATTTTTTTTTAATTCAAAAGGCAAACCTTGATTTTGCAATTTTATAAAAGGGAAATTGTTTTACTACGTAATTTCATATAACAGAATTTGAGTATCTATGGGTTTCATTAGCCCAAGAGCCTGCTTCAAATGTCACCCATAATTTAAATTCCACCCCTAATTTAATCCGGTGCAGTAGCACTAAGTTGCAGAACTTGCTGATTGGAAGTTTGGCGGTTTGAATCAGCAGACGAGGTGAGTTCCTGTCATTAGCTGCAGCTTCTGCCAACCTATCCATTTGAAAACATGCAAATGTGAATAGATCATTTCGGCAGAAAGGTAACGGAGCTCCATGCAGTTATGCCGACCACATGACCTTGGAGGTGTGTCGGAACTCAGATGCCTTAAAGAGCCAGACACAATAATGTAATCAAATCAACAGTTTATTAAGTCAAAGTAAACAGGACTCAGAGACACTTCCTTCAGTGTCTCTGGCCAAAACTCAAAATATGCAGCAATTTGCAGCTTGAAAAACGAACTTAGCAAATAAGTGGGCAGCTATCTTTGACTCCTTGCTACTCTCATTAGCAGTAGTAACATTGCCAGCAGACTCTACTACAACAAGGTGTCTATGGACAACACTGGCTCTTGATATAGCATGATATAGGGAGCCCCCAGTGGTGCAGCAAGTTCAGCTGAGCTGCTGAACTTGCTGATTATACTGGCAAAAAATCCGGATTAAACAAGAGTTCAAGTAAAATGCACCAAAATCACACAGTTCAAAGATAAAGCCAAAACAACAGGCTGTGAAGAGAAGCTGTCGTCCAAAAGCAGTCCAAAGTCGAAGAAGTCCCAGTTGAAGATACAAAAGTCCAAAAAGCAGCAGCGTCGTCAGAAACAGCCCATGGTCAAGGAGAGGAGAAATCCGCACTTACGAGAATCCAAGCCAGTTAGCACACGAAGAACACAGCAACCTGCAGTTCTAGGACCCAAACCCAACAAGAGAAGCAGCAGTGACAGAACTTAAGGCACGTAACCAACACCTTGCCTACTGCAAAGTTTCATTTTCAGTGCCTTCATTTATGCTACAACTCATCATCCGTTGATGAGCTGCCCTCCGCCCTTTCCTCATCGCTGTCAGCTGTCTTACCCTTTACAGCTGAGTGCCAACACCCATCTCTCCAACTCTTCCACCTCTTGTCAAGACTTCGGTCTCCCCATGATTTCCTGGTAACACCAGACTGCCAATCCCCAGAGGAACCCTCAAAAGTATCACTGGATGAGGGTTGCATGCACACACTCTTGACTTCTTGTACTTGAGTCCAATCCAATTATTCCCCTTCATCCTCACTACTCCCAGACCCATTACTTCCAGTAAAGCCCATGAAATCCTCATCTTCAGTGGGAGCACTAAGTATGTCCCGGATCCTCTTTCTTTGATGCTCTTTGTCTGACTCCCGCTCTCGAGTAATCTGCTTGACACCTCTACTCCCATCTCCCTCCTCCTCCTCCTCACACATTTCACTCTCTGAGAAACCTTCGAAGGAGTCTTCGTCTGTGGGTGACATAAGTATCTCCAAATTCTCTTGCTTTGTTGTTCTTCTTCTAACACCTGAGCACCTCGTTTCCCTCCTCTACTACTCTCACTAGCAGTAGTAACGTTGCCAGCAGACTCTACTACAACAAGGTGTCTATGGACACACTGGCTCTTGATATAGCATGATATAGGAAGCCCCCAGTGGTGCAGCAAGTTCAGCTGAGCTGCTGAACTTGCAGACTGAAAGGTCAGCAGTTCAAATCCAGGGAGTGGGGTGAGCTCCCGCTGTTAGCCCCAGCTTCTGCCCACCTATCATCTGGAAAACATGCAAATGTGAGTAGATCAATAGGTACCACTCCGGCAGGAAGGTGACAGCACTCCAAGCAGCCATGTCGGCCACATGACCTTGGAGGTGTCTATGGACAATGCCGGCTCTTCAGCTTAGAAATTGAGATGTGCACCACCACCCCAGAGTTAGAGTTGACTGGACTTAATGTCAAGGGGGAAACCTTTACCTTTACTAAGTAATATTTCCTAGAAATCTTTGCAACTCTAATTTCCTAGAAATCTTTGCAACTCTAATTCTCTTCAGGTGAAAATTAAGTAGAATTAACTTGACAGAAACCCCAAATACAGGCTGTGTGTGCTGTCAGAAAATAGCATCAAGAAACATGAGATTTTTAAATATTTGTATTAAATAAGTTTCTGCGGGCTTCCATTTGTTTCCAATTTCATGAATTTTTTGCATTCCATCCTGGGGGGGGGGGGCTTAACAGGGGAGAACTTCTGGAAAATCATGAAGCTCATGATATATTTGATAATGCATTTTACAGATGTGTGCGTTTAATATTCTACTAATAAATTATATCATATGCTCTATAAACATTCCACAAAATTGAAAGCTGTTTCATGAAGACATTTAGTTTTAGCCATATAAAAATATCAAATTGGGTATTGCTCTTGTTCTCCCCCTCACACACTCCCTCCCACCAGTCCACATGTTGCTCTGAATCTCTTCTGGCTGTTTAATGTGTATTAATAACAGTGTATTACCAAGATGACAGGGCCAAGGGTTCATGTTGGACTTGGTTTACTAACCACAGATTCATATTTTTCAAGGATGTTTTTAGAGCCCTTCCAAGGCAGACCTCCAGATTTCAGCAGTTTCAGAGTTGAGAAGACCACATTTGGGGCTGAAAAAATATTGACTTTCCAGGGTCCATTTCTATTCCCACACAGCATAGTGAGTCATGCATATTTCTTTCCAGTACTTTCACCCCAGTGATTATATAGTGCTCCACCAAGCCAACTGTAGATTATATAATAAACACGATCTTCTGCTAGATAAAGAAAGACATGTCTCACAGGTGTATAAGGCAGCTAAGCTAGAGAGAAGCACAGCTGTTAATACATGGTTTGTTATCTCCCCAGGCATACAACATACAATTGCAAGAGCTGAGGAAATCATGCACTTCCAACTCCTACTCAGTTAATATTTTTACTACATCAATAGCAGCCGAGAAGCTCAATTTCTTCTTCCTAGGAATATTTATCTAGTAGTTAGCATAGAATTAGCCTCCAAGATTCTATGTTCTCACCATCATTACAATTTCCAAACACTTGAGCCCAAACAAGGCATGATGGAGGACAACTTGACATATTAGAAAGCGGACTTTCTGCAAAAACTGTAGTGGGAAACAACTAAATTAGAGGAAGAGTGGGGCTGAACCTTTGTCCTCCACATGTGTTCACCCAAGTACATTTCTCCAGCTGGGCTTAAAGCGGAAAAGTAAATCTAAGCAGAAGAGATGAAATTGGCTGCCGAGGGAGGAGGGGCTGGATAGGTTCCACTGGTAAACAGACAATTTGGTGCCGCAAATTTTATACCATTTTGGGATATATTTATTATTATTATTATTATTATTATTATTATTATTATTTCATTTACTTATACCCCGCCCTTCTCACCCCGGGGGGGACTCAGGGCGGCTTACAGTGGGGGGCACAATTAGGTGCCCAAGACAATTCACAGCAATACAAATACAACGATTAATTAAAAACATCAATACATAATAAAATCATAAAACAATCTCATGCTCAGGGTTCAGAGTCCATATATCCATTCCATTCCATTTGTCCTTGTCTGTCATCAGATCCTTCAGTTAGCTTTCAGAATGACCAAAGGCTTGATCCCAGATCCAGGTCTTCAGTCTTTTCCTAAACACCAAGAGGGAAGGTGCCGATCTGATCTCCCCGGGGAGTGAGTTCCACAGGTGGGGGGCCACCACTGAGAAGGCCCTGCTCCCCGTCCCCGCCAGCCTCACTTGTGACAGTGGCGGGGTCGAGAGCAGGGCCTCCCCAGAAGATCTTAAGCTTCAAGGTGGGACATAGAGGGAGATCCGTTCGGACAAATACACTGGGCTGGAACCGTATAGGGTTTTGTAGGTCAAAACCAGCACTTTGAATTGTGCTCGGAATTGGATCGGCAGCCAGTGGAGCTGGCGCAACAGGGGGGTTGTATGCTCCCTGTACGTCGCCCCGGTGAGCAATCTGGCTGCTTCTCGCTGGACTAGTTGTAGTTTCCGAGCAGTCTTCAAAGGCAACCCCACGTAGAGTGCGTTGCAGTAATCCAACCGGGATGTGACAAGAGCGTGGACCACCGTGGCCAGATCGGGCTTCTCAAGGTACGGGCGCAGCTGGCGCACAAGTTTTAATTGTGCGAAAGCTCTCCCGGCCACCGCTGAGACCTGGGGTTCCAGGCTCAGTGATGAGTCCAGGATCACTCCCAAGCTGCGAACCTGCTGATTCCAAGAATGGTACCTTCCCCCCCCCCTATCAGCTGTAGTTTTTGGGGTAAAGAACATATGACTTATACTACTCTATCTGCGCACCCACAGAAAACCATGATGACCATATCTAAGAAACTACAGCTTGTATTGTTGTATTTGGGCTCGGCCTGATGTAAGCCGCACCGAGTCCCTTGGGGAGATGGTAGCGGGGTACAAATAAAGTGTTGTTATTATTATTATTATTATTATTATTATTATTATTTATGAAGTCTATCCAATTCAATTTTCTGCATCAACACCCCAAATAACCCTAGGCACAGGCCTAAAAACAAAAGACACCAAGATTTTTTTAATGTTGGATTGTGATATCAATGTCTGCATAAACCTGCAGCTTTTTCTTTCATAGACATATACAGGGATCCTCTGCTTTATAAATAAAATTAACACTTGGAGTGAGAAATGGAAACTTTGTCCACTGGCTCCACCTCAAATGTTGATGCATCTCTAACACTCTTTTAGGAGTGTGTGAATCCATTCTGTTTTTGGGAATATTCCAGGAGATTAAGAGGGGTGCCATTCAGATTCATAATTCAGAACGAAGACAAAATGGATTCTGTGCCATTTTGCACACCCCTAGTTGATATTAAGAAGAAAGGCGAAGAGGCGACCTCCCATCCCATCTGTTTAGTGTATCTGTGTGAGGTGCATCAGGCTATAGTTCAGGGGTCCTCAAACTAAGGCCCGCGGGCCGGATGCGGCACTCCAAGGTCATTTACCCGGCCCTCGCTCAGGGTCAAACTAAGTCTGAAACGACTTGAAAGCACACAACAACAACAACAACAATCCTATCTCATCAGTCAAAAGTAGGCCCACACTTCCCATTGAAATACTAATAAGTTTATATTTGTTAAAATTGTTCTTCATTTTAATTATTGTATTGTTTTTATGTGGTTTTTGCACTACAAATAAGATATGTGCAGTGTTCACAGGAATTCATTCATGTTTTTTTTTCAAATTATAATCCGGCCCTCCAACAGATTGAGGGACTGTGACCTGGCCCTCTGTTTAAAAAGTTTGAGGACCCCTGGTATATAAGAAATATCATTCCCTGGCTTTTATTTTAAATCTTCTTCTGCAGGGAAAGGGCACTCATTTAAATGAATAACACCTAAAATATACAGTGAAAAGTTAAGTGCATGAATATATGAAGAAGTCATTAAAATGTTAAATCCAGTTTTTAATTAACATTTATTAGAAAACAGGACATAACCTCGGCTACTCCAATGAAGCACTTTGAAACATTTTGTTTGTTTTTGGACTATAAGCTCTTGGTGACATTGAGGTTATGGGAGCTATAACAAAAAAAAAATAACTCATTTAAAAATAACACTGAACATAATGTATTAAAATACATTATGGTAGCTCTCTATCTATCTATCTATCTATATTTGGAATGACCAGGGTGGGACAACAAAAGATTGCCCCAGGCACTGCCAGGCCATCAAATGCTAATCAGGTGGTCAGTTGAAACATTCACACCTAGCTCCAGCAGACAAGAGTCCTTTGTCCCACCCTGGTCATTCCACAGAAAAAGGGAGAAATCACCAAAGAAGAATTCAAACAAATAGCCAACACCTGTAGGGAAAAGGTCCGCAAGGCTAAAGCACAAAACGAGCTCAGGCTTGCCAGGGACATTAAAAACAATAAAAAGGGCTTCTATTCTTATGTCAGTAGAAAAAGGAAAAACAAGGAGGCGATAGGACCTCTTCGCGGAGAAGATGGGGCAATGCTGACAGGGGACAGGGAAAAGGCAGAACTACTTAATGCCTTCTTTGCCTCGGTCTTCTCACAAAAAAAGAGTCTTCAACCTCAGCAAGATGGAGTGGATGAGGGATTGGAGGACATCCAACCCCAAATTGGGAAAGAAGTCGTCCAGGAATACCTGGCCGCTCTCAATGAGTTCAAGTCCCCAGGGCCAGATCAACTACACCCCAGAGTATTGAAGGAACTAGCGGAAGTCATTTCGGAACCATTGGCAACCATCTTTGAGAGTTCTTGGAGAACGGGAGAAGTTCCAGCAGATTGGAGGAGGGCCAATGTGGTCCCAATCTTCAAGAAGGGAAAAAAGGATGACCCAAACAACTACCGTCCGGTCAGCCTCACGTCGATACCGGGCAAGATTCTGGAAAAGATTGTTAAGGAAGCGGTCTGCAAACACTTAGAAACAAATGCAGTCATCGCTAATAGTCAACATGGATTTATCAAAAACAAGTCATGCCAGACTAATCTGATCTCTTTCTTCGATAGAGCTACAAGCTGGGTAGATGCGGGGAATGCCGTGGATGTAGCGTACCTGGATTTCAGTAAGGCCTTCGACAAGGTCCCCCATGACCTTCTGGCAAGGAAACTAGTCCAATGTGGGCTAGGCAAAACTACGGTGAGGTGGACCTGTAATTGGTTAAGTGGACGAACACAGAGAGTGCTCACTAATGCTTCCTCTTCATCTTGGAAAGAAGTGACAAGTGGAGTGCCGCAGGGTTCCGTCCTGGGCCCGGTCCTGTTCAACATCTTTATTAATGACTTAGATGAAGGGCTAGAAGGCATGATCATCAAGTTTGCAGACGACACCAAATTGGGAGGGATAGCCAATAGTCCAGAGGACAGGAGCAGAATTCAAAACGATCTTGACAGATTAGAGAGATGGGCCAAAACTAACAAAATGAAGTTCAACAGTGACAAATGCAAGATACTCCACTTTGGCAGAAAAAATGAAATGCAAAGATACAGAATGGGGGACGCCTGGCTCGAGAGCAGTACGTGTGAAAAAGATCTTGGAGTCCTCGTGGACAACAAGTTAAACATGAGCCAACAATGTGATGTGGCGGCAAAAAAAGCCAATGGGATTTTGGCCTGCATCAATAGGAGCATAGCGTCTAGATCTAAGGAAGTAATGCTACCCCTCTATTCTGCTTTGGTTAGACCACATCTGGAATATTGTGTCCAATTCTGGGCACCACAATTCAAGAGAGATATTGACAAGCTGGAATGTGTCCAGAGGAGGGCGACTAAAATGATCAAGGGTCTGGAGAACAAGCCCTATGAGGAACGGCTTAGGGAACTGGGCATGTTTAGCCTGAAGAAGAGAAGGCTGAGAGGAGACATGATAGCCATGTATAAATATGTGAGAGGAAGCCACAGGGAGGAGGGAGCAAGCTTGTTTTCTGCTTCCTTGGAGACTAGGACGCGGAACAATGGCTTCAAACTACAAGAGAGGAGATTCCATCTGAACATTAGGAAGAACTTCCTGACTGTGAGAGCCGTTCAGCAGTGGAACTCTCTGCCCCGGAGTGTGGTGGAGGCTCCTTCTTTGGAAGCTTTTAAGCAGAGGCTGAATGGCCATCTGTCAGGGGTGATTTGAATGCAATATTCCTGCTTCTTGGCAGGGGGTTGGACTGGATGGCCCATGAGGTCTCTTCCAACTCTTTGATTCTATGATTCTATGATTCTATATATAAACCCATTTTCCTACTTCCAACAGACCTCACTACCTCTGAGGATGCTTGCCATAGATGCAGGCGAAATGTCAGGAGAGAATGCCTCTAGAACATGGCCGTATAGCCCGACAAAACCTACAACAACCCAGTGATTCCGGCCATGAAAGCCTTCGACAATACAATTTAAACACATCTTGTCTATAAGACAAATCTTTTCCCCTCAAGATAATTTAGTTCCTTAGCAATTGAGGTGATGGAATATTTCAAACTGATGCGATATTTCAAATATTCTTTGAAAGAGTATATACTTTGAAAGAATTAATTGGCTCTTAAATGTCATCAAATTCTAATTAAGAAGATGAAATAATTCTGGAATGTTACAGCAGAGCTTTTTGCAGCAACACCCAAGAATCTTGAAAATTTTGTGAAAAAACGAATGTGACTAGAAGGAAGAATATTCCAGAATCCCTCCAACATATTGAACAGAGAAGCTTTCATTTCGCCCAAGTGTTTCTGCTAAACTAAACTAAATGAAGAGCAAAATTAGAGTCCGTGGTTTCTAAGAGAGAGAGAAACTTATATATTTCTTCTTTACAAAATCCCTGTTTTTACATTCATCATCTTTATTAAAGCACAGATTTTAACACACACGCACATTCTCTTGCTGTAGAAAAAAAATCTGTCTGCATGATATAAAAAGCTCAAGCAAATTTAGAATTGGCCAGGTGACAGCCCTAATTGGAATTTCTCCTGAGAGATACAAGAACATCAGGATAGATTTCACTGATGCTGCCCAGGTTTAATAATAGAGATTTACTCACATAGCCTTGTTGGAACAGATGTTAGGAACACTCTTTCCAGTGTTAACCAGGATGTAAACAACACAGCTGAAACATCTCAGATACTCACCAGTCCTGCAATGGGAGTCGGCAGTCGATTGATCTTCTTGACCAATCCAGGCTTTATGGAATTCAGCAACCTGTCACAAGAAAGAGCATAACATATGAATAATCAGTCTTAAGACCAGATTTGCTAATTGTTTATTCTTGGTAAAAGAGTACCATTCTTTTAAAATCTCAACGCCATTGACTTGGAACAAAAATTACATAAGCCAACAAACAACACCATTGTCTAAGATCAGATCAGTATCTCTAGCTTTGTCAAGAGTGCTCTGAACTGGAAGCATAACAAATTTGCTGGTGCGTTGATCCAGCCTGTGAACCACTATCCAACTTTCCCAAAGAAGCTCTGGCATGCAGATTAAGACAGAAATATATTTGTGATAAATCAATAAAAATTATTATTAAAAAAAAGACAGAAATATATTAATCACATCAGTTAGAGCAGGGGTGTCAAACCCCTTTTCATCAAGGGCCACATCAGCCTTATGGCCACCTTCACAAGGCTGTTTGTAACTATGGTGGTCCATGCCTTAATTACCTCTAGACTGGATTACTACAATGCACTCTACGTGGGGCTACCCTTGAAGATGGCCCGGAAATTACAACTTGTCCAACAATCAGCAGCCAGATTAATAACTGGGGCAACTTACAGGGAGCGGTCAACCCTCCTGTTTAAGGAACTTCATTGTCTGCCATTCATTTTCCGGTCCCAATTCAAGGTACAGGTTCTCACCTATAAAGCCCTAAACCAGGCCCTTAGCCAGGATTTTGTTTGGGGGGAGGGCTGAATTTTTTTCAGGAGGGGTTTCGGGGAGGCTGAGTTTCGGG
This sequence comes from Anolis sagrei, assembly GCF_037176765.1. Taxonomy (NCBI): domain Eukaryota; kingdom Metazoa; phylum Chordata; class Lepidosauria; order Squamata; family Anolidae; genus Anolis; species Anolis sagrei. Next base: position 79,392,220 of record NC_090025.1, read on the forward strand.
GGGGGGGGGGCTGAGTCTGAGTGAAAGAGGGTCTAGCCTAGCAAACCTTTTGTATCATTACCCTAATACCCCCATGCATATGGGATATATTGAGTATGGTGATCAGATCATGATATGAATAAACATAACAGTTTAAGTAATGCACCAGTAAGGCCTTTTTGCGAACCTTTTCGAGAATTTGGGGGGGGGGGGGCGCTGAAGCCCCTCAAGCCTCCCCCCCCCCCCCCCCGGCTACATGCCTGCCCTAAACGTGTTTGGACCTGCCTACCTTCATGACCATATCTCTCTCCACGAACCAGCCCAAGCTCTTCGATCTTTGGGGGAGGCCCTCCTTTCGCCCCTGCCAGTTTCACAGGCTCATCTTGTGGGTACAAGGGAGAGAGCCTTCTCCTTTGGCCCCCCGACTTTGGAACTCATTATAGGTAATGTCACCCAGAGAAATTTACTGGCAAGCAAGACAGCTACAACTGAAACAGTGCTGAGGTAATGTGTTCAAAGTATCTAATCAGTGATCGCTCTTATTACTGTATTCTGCACAAAATTTCCTAATGTCTGCACTAAACTCTATATAGCATATCCAGGCAAGAGGTTACCAGTGCATGGGTGATTGCAGCTAGACTGCATGGGGAAAAGACAAGCACCTCTCATTTCTTTATCTGTGAGCTGTGGCAAAGGTTATCCATGACAAACATGCTGTGTATTGTCCTGAAAAATGCAAATTATAGAAGAAGAGATACTGTTCATTCTGCATTCACAATATTGGTGATGTCTGTTCTTGTAGGTACTGGCTAATACAGTTGGCCTTCCATGCCTGTGGATTTGACTTATGTGTAGCTATGCTACAGGACTTAGAGATTCCTAAAGAGGTCTTTCAGTGGCATTCTATGGTCAACTTTCAGCAGACGATGACCATAGGTTCATCTTTTTATTTTTGTTTGTTTTACTTTTATGGCAAACTGGTGCCTCTAATACCAGTGAATGTGGAGGAATGACTGCGTAACAGTTGGTGCTGAAAATGGGTGCTTCTTGCCGTTGAGACCACTTGGGCCTCAAATGACAGAGCTCGATCTGAGAGTACCTAAGGCCCCTTCCACAGAGCTAAATAAAATCCACAATGAACTGGATTATATGGCAGTGTGAATCCAGTTCAAAGCAGATACCTTATTGAATTTATTTATTAAAATGTATTTATTAACATATTTTAATCCCATCTATGATCCAAAGACCTCAAAGTGGTGTAAAAAAAAATGTGAAAAAGCAAAAAAAAAAACCCAAAAAAACTAAAAGATATCAAGCTAAAATATACACGTTTTAAAAACTTCACACAGCAAAGCTATGCTTCAAATCAGTTCAATAATGAAACTATTGTTAGCACTGGGTTTACAAACAAAGGTCTTTCCAAAACTGAGCTGTCAGAACAGGACAGGCCATTTTTCATGCCCTCCTACAGTGTGCTACCCGTATTGGAGTGAAGGAAAGAAGTGTCTTCTCAAGAAACCTCAATTTTCTGGTGGGGGTATATAGGGTGCTCCTTGTTACCGCAATCCCAAGGTATGCAGAGTTTTAAATGTTACCACCAGCACTTTTAATGTGGATTTACAGTATATTGGTAGCTGAGCAGGAGCAACTTTGTTGTTTATTCGTTCAGTCACTTCTGACTTTTCGTGACCTCACGGACCAGCCCACGCCAGAGTTCCCTGTCAGCCATCACCACCCCCAGCACCTTCAAGGTCAAGCCAGTCACTTCAGGGATACCATCCATCCATCTTGCCCTTGGTCGGCCCCTCTTCCTTTTTCCTTCCATTTTCCCCAGCATCATTGTCTTCTCTAAGCTTTCTTGTCTTCTCATGATGTGGCCAAAGTACTTCATCTTTGCCTCTAATATCCTTCCCTCCAATGAGCAGTCAGGCTTTATTTCTTGAAGTATGGACTGATTGGATCTTCTCACAGTCCAAGGCACTCTCAGAACTTTCCTCCAACACCACAGTTCAAAAGCATCGATCTTCCTTCGCTCAGCCTTCCCTATGGTCCAGCTCTCATATCCATAGGTTACTACGGGGAATACCATTGCTTTAACTATGTGGATCTTGGTTGCCAGTGTGATGTCTCTACTCTTCACTATTTTATCGAAATTGGTCATTACTCTCCTCCCAAGAAGTAAACGCCTTCTGAGTCTGCATCTGCAGTAATCTTTGCACCTAGAAATACAAAGTCTGTCATGGCCTCCACATTTTCTCCCTCTATTTGCCAGTTATCAATCATTCTTTTTGCCATAATCTTGGGTTTTTTGATGTTTAGCTGCAACCCCGCTTTTGCACTTTCTTCTTTCACCTTGATTAGAAGGCTCCTCAGCTCCTTCCTCGCTTTGGGCCATCAAAGTGGTATCATCTGCATATCTAAAGTTGTTAATATTTCTTGCAGCAATTTTGACTCCAGCCTTGCATTCGTCAAGCCCCAAACATCGCATGATGTGTTCAGGAGCACCTAGTTGGGAGTAAATTGTAGATGCAGCTTGCTCACCAGTCTAAGCAACTTAGAAACTACACTTAATGCTTCTTGAAGGCTATGGACTGACAACATCTTGCTCCCCTTTTGCTTTTTTGTTTGTCTCACCATCAACTCAAGAGAATCTGGACCTATCTACTCCACTGGAAAGGGACTGAAGAGTTGATGATGGTGGAAGAACAAAGAGACAAATGGAAATTACAAGGACAAAAGAACAGACCATATGGGTTACCTTCATCAAACTGAATTGCATCCAAATACCACATTGTACAGCACTAGAATTGTGGTAGGGTTTATGTTCTGCTCTCACCACACAGAATTATCATATAATGACTGATGCTACTACGAGTAAAAAGTATCATAGATACAATTTTTGGTTTTCATAGCCTCCTGAAGGTATCACATGGATGAGATATAGGATAAAAGAAGAGGATGAAGGAATACGAGAAAACAGGAAAACACAAAACATATTTAGGTCAGGAAGTTGGCAAGAAACGTGAAAGGAAAAGAATGTGAAGGACAAAAAAAAAAACCAACACATGGGATGTCTCTGAAGATGGGTATGTAATAAAATGGACATTGTTGGAAGATTCCAAAGCTTCAAGATCTCAGAGACAGACTGTCTGTAAGCTTAATATCCTTTTAAGCTAAATTCCCAAGATTAAAGAATCAAGGTTTAGATTTGTCCAGGTCACAGATAAAGCCATTTAAAAATCCTGACCCAGTGGCTAAATTGTTGGATTTTTCCATCAATTTTCCTAATTGAACACGGAGGCAACACGTTCAGCCATTCCACACATTGGTTCCCTTAGTTTTCAAACAGTGAGTTCAACTTCTATTTCAAATTCAATTCCAGGAAGAGGGAAATATCAAGTAAAAACAAAGTAATGTTTACTCTTGCTTTCGAAACTAGAATTGCTAGGATCAAATCCAATTTATAGTCCAACCAAAGTAGGCCCATTGAATAAGTTATGATATTATGACAGGAAAAGCATCTGCTATTTTCTATATCCCATGAATTAGAATCATAGAGTTGGAAGAGACCTCATGGGCCATCCAGTCCAACCCCCTGCCAAGAAGCAGGAATATTGCATTCAAAGCACCCCTGACAGATGGCCATCCAGCCTCTGTTTAAAAGCTTCCAAAGAAGGAGCCTCCACCACACTCCGGGGCAGAGAGTTCCACTGCTGAACGGCTCTCACAATCAGGAAGTTCTTCCTAATGTTCAGATAGAATCTCCTTTCTTGTAGTTTGAACTTTTCCATTGAGATGGAAAAGTTTTAATTTAACTGTGGATAGATACTAAATACACTGGACAACAAATCTAGCATATTATCCCAGTTTAGGAGTCATCACGATGGAGATGATTAACTAAAACTATAGTATTTAAAACCCAGTGCACAGTTAGGAGCCCTTCCAACATTATAACACTATGGTTCCACTTTGACTGCTATAGTAACATTCTATGGAATACTGTAATTTGTGGTGAGCCACTAGAGCTTTTTAGCTGAGGATTTGCAATATCCTTCCTTAACCTACAAATCTCAAGATTCTATGGATGGTGTCATTATTTTTTTTCTCTAAATACAAAATTCATGTGTGTTTCTTAAACACATAGTCTTAAGGTATGTTATTGTTTCTATCACTTCCTCTTAACTGCTTAGAATGGTTCTTATCGATTTGATTTAATCTGATTGGTCGGAGATACCATCTCCACACCACTTTGTAATAATTCTCTTTTATTCCTATTGACATATTTTTAATATACGCATATTCCACATTCCTTTCCAGTTTTGAGGGTGTATTACTTTATTACAATCTGACTTCCACTGTCGGAACACAGACACCTTAAAGAGCCAGACTCAGGATTAGGTCCAAAATAGAGTTTATTAAACAAAGAAAAAGGACTCAGAGACACTTAACTCAGTGTCTCTAGTCAAACATAAAGGCAAAACCAGTCCTGGTTCAAAAAAGGTAACTAAGGAATAATCCGGATTATCTGGAGAAAAGAACCGGATTAAACAAAGCACTCTGAAAGTCACACAAACAGTTCAGCAAGCACACGGTTAACAAAACAAGGAAGCCGCAAAGGAGGAAGCGTAGTCAAACGAAGTCCAGGGTTGAAGAAAGCCGAATCCAGAGCAGTGAAGTTCCAAAGTCCACGGAAGCAGCGTCGTAGTCAAACCGGTCCGAAGTCAAAGAAGGGGAAATCCACACACACGAGAATCCAAGCCGAGTCAAAAGCACACACGAACAGAAGCAGCGACCTGCAGATCCAGGACCCAATGCCAACACGAAACAGGCAATGACAAGTACCCAAAGCACTAACGTAACCAACACCTTGCCTTCTGCAGAAATTCCCCATTTCAGAGCCTACTTTTATCTTACACATCATCATCAGAAGATGAGCTGACCTCCGCCCCATCATTATCTCTTGCAGCTGATCTTGATTCCACACATGAATTCCCACTCCCATCTCTCCAACGTTTCCATCTTCTGTCAAGACTTAGATCTCCCCAAGACTCAGATGTATTCCCCGATTGCCAATGCTCATTACCAGAGAACCCCACAAACGTATCACTAGACGTTGGCTCTGCACATACAGCTTGTTCCTCTTTTACCTTAGTCCAGTCCAATGTGTCATCCCCATCTTCATCACTCCCTAACCCATCACTCCCAGAGAAGCCCACAAATGATTCTTCATCTGTGGGAGCAGTAAGTATATCCCGGATCTTTTTCCTCAGTTGCTCCCGAGTAACCCTCTTTGTCCCCTATTCACATCCAGTGTATCTCCTTCCTCTCCCTCGCTCATTGACCCTTCATTTCCAGAAAACCCTTCGAATGAGTCCTCATCAGTGTGTGCCATAAGTATATCCTTTTCCTTTGTTGTTCCTCATCTGACTCCTGCTCACGAGTACCCCTTTTACCCTTTCTGGCGCCCATACTACTGCTTTCAACGTTACTTACAGGCTCTACTACAACATCCACATTCTTTTGAGGTAGTCCTGCTCCTGGACTCCCTCCAACAGCATTTTGTAGATATCAATTGTTATATCTTTTGTTCTTTCTTTTTCTGCCTTACTCCCCCTTTGGCTAATCATTTCTTCAAATTTGGTAAATTCTCTATCTCCTTTATATTTCTTTCTTATTTCCCTTAACCATCTTTCCAGTTGTAGAACTTTATACTATCTAATACTTCCTCCTGATAACTGGTCCTTTATCTCCTCGATATTTTTCATCTTTGATTCCCAATCTTTTAATTTCATTCTTCCTTTTTCCTTGAATTCTTTTTCTAACTCCTTTTTGAGATTTATAGGGAAATTATTTGTACTCAACACCGTAGTGGATGTTGTCATTAAAGATGGAATAAAGTACTACAACTGAGAAAGGGCCCTACATTTTTTTCCTGAAAAAATGTATGCACCTTAAAAACATGGGATTTTTCAGTCCACTGATACTTCCTTCTTATGGTGTCACATGAGAATTCATGCTCATCTATAGAATTTAGAAATTGGGGGAACTATGGCATCAAAGAAGAAAGTCCAGTTATCAATCTATAGGATTAAACAAATGACAAAGTACCTATCTTTTACATGTGCTACTGCTTATTTAGTTACTGTGAAAATATATCACACATTTATCTTCCAGGCATATAATGGCAATTTTACCAAGGCAATACGAAATTATGTTAAGACTTTCCAAAGCTAACACAGATCCTTTCACACATTGCCCAAAACTATCCATACTGAAAAGTATTGCAAAAAGACCAGAACTTGAAGGATGCATAAACGATAAAACTTGATTTCAGAATTTCCCATTGCATTTCAAGCGCATCTACCAAAAAGAAAGACCTGGAGGTCTTAATGCAAATGCCAAATGTCCGAAGCTGCTGGAAATAAATCTTTAAAAAATGTTTGGATTGGCTTCACTGAAGGTTAAGCAAGAGGTGAAGGGGAAACGAGAGGAAGGGCTCCAGGCCCGCATTGGGAGGAAATGAAAAATGTGGTTAGACCACCACTATTCATGACTGGGGACAAAGAATCACAAGGAAGAGAAGGAAGACAAGGAAGAAAAAAATCTTGTTATTCAGCTCTTTGCCTTAAGTAGCAAAATAGACTTGGAGCTTCCCTTTAGCATATTAATTTCAAAGCATATTTGCTATTTTAAAAGCTTTGTTTATTCACCGAAAGCATTAAACAAATAGTTAAAGAGTTTTTTATGAATACTTCTACAACATTTACATTAGGAGGACACGAAAGGAAATCAAAACCATATTCAGATACAAGTGAAATAGTTTTTGTTCAATCAATCAATGTATTTAATGCTTAGACAATGGGTCTTTCACATACAAAACAAACAAGTAAATAAGTTCTTGTGGGTTTTTTCGGGCTATATGGCCATGTTCTAGAGGAATTTCTCCTGACGTTTCGCCTGCATCTATGGCAAGCATCCTCAGAGGTGAGGATGCTTGCCATAGATGCAGGCGAAATGTCAGGAGAAATGCCTCTAGAACATGGCCATATAGTCCGAAAAAACCCCCACAAGAACTTCGTGATTCCAGCCATGAAAGCCTTCGACAAAACAAGTAAATAATTAAATAATTAAATAATAATAATTATTATTAATAATAATAGAAAAAAGTTTGGATTATTGATGTGCCCATATCAGGTGACAGTCGCATTGAGGAAAAACAACAGGAAAAACTCAGCTGCTATCAGGACCTCAAAATCGAACTGCAAAGGCTCTTCTGGCATAAACCAGTACAGGTGGTCCCAGTGGTCATTGGCACACTGGGTGCTGTGCCAAAAGATCTCAGCCGGCATTTGGAAACAATAAACATTGACAAAATCATGATTTGTCAACTGCAAAATGCCACTTTACTTGGATCTGCATGCATCATTCCAAAATACATCACACAGTCCTAGATGCTTGGGAATTGTTCGACTTGTGATTTTGTGATATGAAATCCAGCATATAGATCTCGTTTGCTGTGACATACTGTGGTTTTGTGTCAGTAAAATAAAATAATAATAATAATACCTTTATTTATATCCCGCTACCATCTCCGAAAAGGGACTCTGGGTGGCTTACAGAACAGCACATAATAGTGACATAATACATAAACTGCATCAACATTTGTGACAGTAACAATATCAATTAACATAATTTATTTATTTATTTATTTCATCTACTTATACCCCGCCCTTCTCACCCTGGGGGGGACTCAGGGCGGCTTACAGGGAAGGCACAATTAGATGCCCAAATCACACAACAAACAATACAAAATATAACAATTCAACAATTAAAATAAAACATCAATACCTAATAAAATCATAAAAACAATCTCATGTCAGAGTCCATATATCAGAGTCCATATATCCATTCCATTCCATTGTCCTTGTCTATCGACAGGTCCTTTAGTTAGTTGTCAGCATGACCAAAAGCTTGGTCCCACATCCAGGTCTTTAGTTTTTTCCTAAACGCTAGAAGGGAAGTCGCCGATCTGATCTCCCCGGGGAGTGAGTTCCACAGGTGGAGGGCCACCACTGAGAAGGCCCTGCTCCTCGTCCCCGCCAGCCTCACTTGTGCCACTGGCGGGGTCGAGAAGATCTTAGGCCTCCCCAGAAGATCTTAAACTTCGAGGTGGGATGTAGAGGGAGATCCGTTCGGACAAATACACTGGGCCGGAACCGTATAGGGTTTTGTAGGTCAAAACCAGCACTTTGAATTGTGCTCGGAATTGGATCGGCAGCCAGTGGAGCTGACGCAACAGGGGGGTGGCGTGCTCCCTGTACACCACTCCGGTGAGCAATCTGGCTGCTTCTCGCTGGACTAGTTGAAGTTTCCGAGCAGTCTTCAAAGGCAACCCCACGTAGAGGTTTATAGGGGGAGATGCGGTCACAAAGATAGGCTGGACAGGAAGACAATAAGACAATACTTACAAAAATAAGAAAAAACCCAAATCAATTTAAATAAAATACTCAATAAAAACACAGCAATAGCTACTAATTAAAATGGGCAATACAACCACGTTGAGCCTCTCAGCCACAAAACAAGTTAAAAGAATGTTAAAGTACCAGAGTCAATATCAATTTGTTTGGTCATCTAGTTTAGCTGGTGTCTTTGCTATTGTCAAAGGCCAGCTTGAAAAGCCATGTTTTCAACTCCCTCTGGAGACATTGAAGTGTGGCTGCTTGCCTAATTTTCCTGGGAAGAGGCCACCACCAAGAAGGACCTGTTTCTTGTTCCCACCAACCATGCTTGGGACAGAGGTGGGACCAAGAGGAGGGCCTCCCCGACAGATCTTAGAACCCAGGCAGGTTTATAGGGGGAGATGCGGTCACAAAGATAGGCTGAACAGGAACTATATAGGGCTTAGTAGGTGATAACCTGCACTTTGAATTCAGACCGTAAAATTGTCATCAGCCAATGGAGCTGCTTTAGTATGGGCATGGTGTGCTCCCTACAGGTAGCCCCCGTTAGTAGTCTCGCTGCCAACCTTTGCACTAATTGCACTTTCCGAGCCATCTTCAAAGTCAGCCCCACATAGAGATCCATTCTAGAGGTAACTAAGGCATGGACCACTATGACCAATTCAGGCTTTTCGAGGTACAATCACAGCTGACGCACAAGTTTTAACTGTGTGAAGGTCCTCCCGACTACTGCTGACACCTGAGTGTTGAGTCCAGGAGGACACCCAGACTGTGTCCTCAGGGGAAGTGTAACCCCACTGAGCACAGGTTACCGCCCAATACCCTGATCGGCCTCACGACTGGCCAGGATGACCTCTGTCTTGTCTGGATTAAGCTTCAGCTTGTTAGCCGTCAATCAGTCCTTCACAGCTGCCAGACACTGGTCCAAGATCCAATTATACATTATAAAATACCAAGCAATGCAACATTAAAAATACTATATAAACTATCTCTTGCATAGTTAGAAACCAAGTAAAATTCAATATTATTGAAGACTTAAACAAGAGCTTTGAATATAAGCAACCACACAATAGTTAGATAAAAGCAAGTGAAATAGTTTTTGTTAAATGCAGAAAATATAAGGTATGAAGAACAAATAAAAGTCTCTGATGTGAACTCAGCTCTAGACAGAACTTGGAAAAGTGACTCCAAGAATCCCACAGCCAGCATAGCCACTGGCATGGAGACTCTTGGAGTTATCATCCAGAACCAGAAGTTTGTCTAACCCAGGGGCCCTCAAACTTTTTAAACAGAGGGCCAGGTAACAGTCCCTCAAACTGTTGGAGGGGCGGATTATAATTTGAAAAAAACATAAATGAATTCCTGTGAACACTGCACATATCTTATTTGTAGTACAAAAAGCACTTTAAAACAATACAATAATTAAAATGAACAATTTTAACAAATATAAACTTATTATTATTTCAATGGGAAGTGTGGGCCTGCTTTTGGCTGATGAGATGAGATGGTTGTTGTTGTTGTTGTTGTTGTTGTTGTTGTGTGCTTTCAAGTAATTTTAGACTTAGGTTGACCCTGAGTGAGGGATGGGTAAATGACCTTGGAGGGCCGTATCCAGCCCTTGGGCTTTAGTTTGAGGACCCCTGGTCTAACCTTTGAATTGGGAAGAAGAAGCTTCAATGGAGAGCTCAAACCAAGGTTGAAAATAAGCATAGCATAGCAAAAAAAAATATCCATGTTCAATTCCCACTGGATACTTTTGGCCATGTATTCTCTCACAACTGAATTTGTTTAGTAAAAGGCCAAACTCTAATAGCTACCCAAAATGTCTGGCCTCTGGAGCAACTTTAATTTGGGTTTGGAGATTTGCTGCACCCCCACTTAAACTTAGCCAAAGCCCATAATACTGGATGCAGCCCCAAAGAACTTGTCTCCACTAGTATATCTCACTTTTTCCATGGATTTCATATACACAGGAGAGACTAGTGGATTTCATATATGTGCTTCCTTATGATAGGGAGACGTGAGTGACTAAAGCCGTAATTGGAATGCAAGTCTCCTTGCTCCTGGGAGTTGAAAACCTATTGCTCCCAAAGGCTTGCATGCCTATGTTCATATCTCCAGTGCTGCTCTAACAAGATATGCATGGCTGGTTATTTTTGAACTCCAAAAAGACATGACGATATTAGGCAGTCTACTTGTTTGGAGTGTGGGCATTCTGTGCTGAATTCTTCAAGACATACCCCCATGTCTGGAATGGTGGTTTACCAAGACAAACATAAATACTTGGTACGCTTAAAGCAGTACGGCTATATTCAGAGGGCGGACTGGAAAGGCAGCTTGGATTCTATGGTCTCAAATTAAACACTTTAAATTAGACTGTAATACCTTTTATTAAGTAAAATCTACTCTTTCATTCTAGAACTGTTTTCAAAAAGCTAATTACAAGTAGTCGGAGGGCAGGATATCATTACAACTTTGCGCAGACCATGAGAAGCCACAGACATATCCCTAACTGTTCTTTTTGCAGGCAGGAGATGAATGGGATGGAAGCATCCTTGTTCTGGGGGAGTTTTGGACTACAGCTCCCCCAAAATCCTAGCCAACATGGTTGACTGTGAAACACAGAAAGTTTTTTTCCCAACCTCACCCAAGTTAAAAAAAGAAGTGCCATTAAAGCCTTGGCAGACCGTGCAAAAATAATCTGTGAACCCTACCTCCTCCAAGATGAACTGAACCACCTAAACTGGGCTCTATAGGCCAATGGAGACTCCATCTCAGACATCAGGAGAGCTGCAAGACCAAGAACAAGCCACGAGAGTCAAGACGAAGATCCACCCAGAGGAAAAGTGTTCTTGCCATACATCAAGGGAACCACTGACCGCATAGGGAAGCTGATGAGGAAACACAACATACAAACTATCTACAGACCCACCAAGAAAATCCAACAAATGCTACGTTCAGCAAAGGACAAGAGGGATCCTCTCACTTCTGCAGGAGTCTACCGGATACCATGCAGCTGTGGATCAGTCTACATAGGGACCACCAAACGCAGCATTGTCCAAACACAAATCAAGGAACACGAAAGGCACTGCAGACTACTTCAACCAGAGAAGTCAGCCATAGCAGAGCACCTGATGAACCAACCTGGACACAGCATATTATTTGGGACCACTCTCACAACCACCATGTCAGACTACACAGAGAAGCCATTGAAATCCATAAGCATGTGGACAATTTCAACAGAAAGGAGGAAACCATGAAAATGAACAAAATCTGGCTACCAGTATTGAAAAACTCTAAAATTACAACAGCAAAACAACAGAGGGGAAACTATCAGGCACATCTAATCACCTCTCAACAAAAGATTCCACCAGGCACTGCCAGGCCATCAAATGCTAATCAAGGTGGTCAGTTGAAACATTCACACCTAGCTCCAGCAGGCAAGAGTTCTTTGCCCCACCCTGGTCATTCCACAGATATATAAACCAATTTTCCTAGTTCCAACAGACCTCACAACCTCTGAGGATGCAGGCGAAACGTCAGGAGAAATGCCTCTAGAACATGGCCATATAGTCCGAAAAAATCTACAACAACCCAACACAGAAAGTTACCTTATACCGAATCAGTTCATTGATCTATGTACCTCTTACAGGCAGGATCTCTCTATGTTTTCTTTCCCAGCTCTGTCTAAAGATCCCTGATATTTTTCAGTAATGGACCATTCAAGTATTAAACAGAACTGGCTCTGTTTAATTTCCAAAGTCAGATAAGATCTGGAGTGTTGAAGGAAGCATGTTGGGAGACGAAGCCCAAAAGAGTCACGTTTTCAAGCTCCAGTTTCTGGAAGGTCCCTTTTTCTTTTAGTACTTCCAATGAAATCTTGTTAGAATGATAATAGACCATTCATGTGCAAAGTTGCTTTGAATGTCATGATGTGCACTGTCACCTAACTTGAGGCACAAGAAGCTGAACCTGCCCTGTTTTGAGCTTATCTGTGAAAGAGCAGTCGATCAAAATGGGCCAAAAGTGGAGCCAAATTCTGGGTTTCTAGCCTACCAGTCTCAAAGGCCAGCACTGCTGTAGGCTTCTTTTTTCCTCTTGATCCTTGGATATCAGTTTAACATGATTTAAAACCAGATAAACAGAATGGTTTATTTTATAGAGTTTCACATTTCATGAACTTTCCATACCTTAACTTTTATGTAATGATTCAATAAATAAATAACAGTCTCTTCAAATTCCTTTGCAGCATTAAATTGCTGAATTAGTTGGAAGCTGGGGTGGGTGGGAGGTGTTGAGGAGAAACCTTTAGTGTTGCCAGTACATAATGTCTGTCTGTGTTCTGAGAAAAGAGGATACAGTTGAATGGGATGTTGAAGGGAAAAAAGTTAATTAATTATGAGAAGTAGCAGTCTTTGGAAATAAGGCGATTTGTAGTTTCTAACTTTCCACATGCTCTCCAATCCAACAAGAGATTTTCAAGGGGTGCAAATAGCCATATGCCTACCAGCCGCCAAATTTCACTTGGAGGTGCCAAAGGGGGACATTTTTTATGAACTGGAAGAGTTCTAGTTGAGATCCAATTAGGTACAGTATTTATTTATTTATGACATTTCTACCCCACCTCTCTCACCTCAAAAGGGACTCAAGTAAAGTCTCGCTTATTCAACCTTTAGTTATCCAACATTCTGTATTATCCAATGCAGTCTGCCTCTCACTCGGATCCACAGTTTCAATACATTTTGATGTTTTGGTGTTAAATTCGTAAATACAGTAATTACTACATAACGTTACCGTGTATTGAACTGCTTTTTCTGTCAATTTGTTGTAAAATTTGATGATTTGGTGCTTAATTTGTAAAACCATAATGTAATTTGACATTTAATAAGTTTTTCCTTAATTCCTCTCTAAAGCTCAGTAACAAACAAAGCAGAATCAGGAAGTCACAGGTCCGCAGTTTGGGTGTCCTCCTGGATTCTTCACTGACGCTTGAGACTCAGGCGTCGGCGGTGGCCGGGAGGGCCTTTGCACAATTAAGACTCGTGCGCCAACTGTGACCGTACCTCGTGAAGGCGGATCTGGCCAGGGTGGTCCATGCCTTAGTCACCTCTAGACTGGATTACTGTAATGCACTCTATGTGGGGCTGCCCTTGAAAATGGTTCGGAAATTCCAGATGGTCCAATGGGTGGCAGCCAGGTTGTTAACCGGGGCTCCTTACAGGGAGCGGTCAACCCTCTTGTTTAAGGAGCTCCACTGGCTGCCCTTCATTTTCTGGACCCAATTCAAGGTGCAGGTTCTCACCTACAAAGCCCTGAATGGTTTGGGATCCACCTACTTTCGTGACCGCATCTCTGTATACGAACCCACACGATCTCTTCGATCATCTGGAGAGGCCCTGCTCACGCTCCCACCTATATCGCAAGCGTGATTGGTGGGGACGAGAAAGAGGGCCTTTTTGGTTGTGGCCCCTCGACTCTGGAACTCTCTTCCTAAGGACATCAGGCATGCCACAATTTTGGCAGTCTTTAAGAGGAGCTTGAAGATGTGGTTGTTCCAGTGTGCCTTCCCAGAATAATGTTCCCATAGCACTTTGTCCTCCAATGCACTTGATATTGTTTTAAGTCTGCTTGTATGTTTCCACAAACTGCCTCATCACTCTTCGCCCATGTCCAGCATTATTTTTTAATTTTAATTACATTTGGCCTACCCATAGATTTTAAAGTGTGTTGTCTTATTTGTTTGTGTTATTGTTTTACTGTTTTGTTGTTTTAAATTGCTTGTATTGTTATTGTTATTGCTTGTATTGTTGTATTTTGGGCTCGGCCTCATGTAAGCCACACTGAGTCCCTTGGGGAGATGGTAGCGGGGTATTATTATTATTATTATTATTATTATTATTATTATAGCTGTGGCCAATATTTACATGGCAGGAGGGATCTTATTTTTCTTATCCCACCACTGCCACCACTATAATATGAAGCAAACATCCCGATTAATGCATAGTGCTGCCACCACTATATATGAAGCAGACAACCCAGGAAATACAGGCAGCAATCTTCAGGCAGGGGGGACCTTTATTTTATTATCACACCACTGCCACCAATAAACATGTATGAACAAATGTATAACAGGGCTGTGAGGAGATTGGATGAGTAGCGTTGTGTGGCTTAGTACTTTTATTTTATATCTGTATATGTTTGAGAAAGACTTGAGATTATTGTGAGAGAAACTTGGTTAGAGGCTTGGCTGAGAATTGTGTAGTTTGACTTTTAAAACACCTGTTTGTGCCTTTTTAATATGTGTAGCTCAATGCCACAATTATATTCAGCTCCCCAGGATCCTCAGACTTCTCTTTTGTGGAGAATCTTCTCTTTAATAATTAGACACCAGTTTAGTATTTAAACTGAACAGAAAAATATTTATTTAAAGAATACTCAGGTTCACACAAGCTAGATGGTTACACAATATCTTCTTTTTGTTGCTACAGTTAACTCTTTGTTTTTCTGAAAACATGAAATGGTTACTATTAATCTTTAAGAATGGCTTCTCTTCTGCCACCTCAATGTTTATTATTTCCTTTCTTTAAAATGTTGTTTCTTTCCTCAGTCTCTTGACTGGGTTACTTTAAACTTATGATTCCTTTACTGTACTTTTAATTCAACTGAATATTCACTCCTTGACGAGCAATTTCCACCTCAGTCTTTCTGACTGACATTAAATCCAAATTCCCATTTTTATTACTTCAGATTTGACACTGAAGACACAATAAAACAACCAGGCATCTCTTTCCTCTAGCACCTCGACTAGATTATACTTCAGAGTTAATTACACTTACTCTTAAAATACCAAGGCTGAAGATCAAACTGGTTATACTAAACTCCATTACATAGCTAGGACTAGTTCTTCCTTTTAGCACTCCGGCGAAAGACTTAAACCACTTTGGTTCAGCTTCCCAACAAACCCATCTCCCACTTTGATTCACTGACCAAAGACTGACTTCTTTTTTTCTGTGCTCTCTCCTCCAGTGGCAGTTAGCTCTGCCCCTTTTGCTTCTGCCTGGAGGCCTATGTCGCTATGGCAACGTAGGCAAACAAACAGCTACATTTCAAACTAACCTGCTTGCACTATATATTACTCAATAAAACCTTTAAAAAAACTCCTCTAAATTAAGTAATTTGTTACACCCTCCTTATTATCCAACATTTTCACTTATCCAACATTCTGCTGGTGCATTTATGTTGGATAAGCGAGACTCTACTGTACCACAAATGATGTTCGGGTAAACTAGGAAACATTTTTGTATGTCAATAAGTTTTGTGGACTTTTCAGCAGGGTTGTTGATTAGTTAGTTTCAATGACTGACCAGAAATAAATGTTTCCAGCTACAGGAAGAGAAGTCTAGAATTGCCCATCAAAAGGAATTTTCAGAAACCAGGAAACAAAGCTAGACAGTGGTGAGTCCTTCCAGATTTGTCTTTAAAAACTGCATGTTTTTACAATAGAGACTCTCGGGTTTTGCAAGAGTCTGCTGGTTGTCATAATCTCTACATACATTCATTGTATCCTTTTCAGGGGATAGCTGTCACAATTTCTTTGGTCTCTACTAGGGTACTTACAAAAGTTATTTAAAACTGGGGGCCCGTCCAGACAGGACCTTTATTGCAGGATCTACAGCAGTAAAGGAGGGACTGACCAGACAACATTCTGGACAGTCCTGAATTAATTCGCTATAAACCAAGAAAACTCAGGTTTGTAGCAAATTAATTTGATAGTGGATTTATTCCGCTCCTTCTTGGAAGGTGTGGGATAAATCCACTACAGTCCAGACACCATTCCCACAGTATACCAGGCTAAATGAGCCTAGTAAACTGTGGGAATACCCAACCCCTCTCCCTAAGCCCCCAGACCCCTTAGAAAAATAATAAAACTTACCCATCCTCCATTACAAGCCTGGGGTGTCCACACCCACCCCAGAAAGCGCGTGCTTTCTAAGGTGGGTGTCCAGACAGTCTCTCGAGACTAGCCCAAGAGACCGTCTGGAGGCCCTACCTCCCTCTCCGCAAGCCCCCAAGAACCCTTAGAAAAGTAATAAAAACTTACCCATCCTCCATTACAAGCCTTGGCCCGCTCTGCCGGCATGTAGAAATGATGAGCCAGGACAGCGGGGGGGGGGGGGGGGGGAGTAACATCGTTCCCTCTCCCCTGCTTTCCTGGCACATCATTTCTACGTGCTGGGAGAACTGGCCGAAGCTTGTAATGGAGGATGGATAAGTTTTTATTACTTCTCTAAGGGGTCTGAAGGCTTGGGGAAAAGAAGGTAGGGCCTCCAGATGGTCTCTCGGGCTAGTCTCAAGAGAGTCTGGACACCCACCCCAGAAAGCACGTGCTTTCTGGGGTGGGTGTGGACAGGCCCCCAGAAACATCTTTGTTTTTTTAACGTGGATGCTTCTTGGAAAAAGACCTGTCTGGATCCGGCCTGGGTTAGTCCTATGATTTGAAAGGTGAAATTTCTTCTTGATTTTTTTAAATCGTAAAAGTTACAGGGCTATCCCACAACAGAATCATATCACTGATGCAGTACAGCACTATGGCACCAAAACTATAAACTTTTTTTAAAAAAGAAATTGAAAAAAAGAATAAAAAGATATCTTTTTCATCCAATATGTCTCAGCGTTTAAGCGAAACCCACTTGAGGGTGCAAATAAAACACTGCAGCTGGTGTCAGGAATTGCCAAAAAACAGTCTAAGATAAGAAAAACATCACTTGGATAGTTTTTAAAAACCACTAAAGAGATACAGCAACAATTACTGCAACTTCCAGTAATCTTTGTCCCATCTGGAAGAACCGGTATGTGAATATAATTAGCAGACTTTGGAAAAGTTGCTCTTTTTTTAACTATAACTCCGCAAATCCTGCTGGTTAGGGATTCTGGGAATTGTTCAAAGAAGTAACATTTTTAAATTCTGATAATTTGCATGCATATCATGCATTACTATGTATCTCCCATGCCATTTGGTGGCTAGAAAATTGGAACATTAAATAGCCTCTGACTGTCTGTCTATATGTGTTGTGTGTCTATGGCATTGAATGTTTGCCATGTAGGGGTGAGAAGAGCGGAATATAAATACTGTAAATAAATAAATATACACAATGAAGAAAATTCTCAGAACTTCAAATTTGACAGTACTAACAAATAACATACGAAGCCTCATGGATTACAATTAATATTATCTACAGAGAGAGGGGGCAAGTAAAGATGAGAGAGAAAGTCAATGGAACAGCACCCTACAACAGTTGTAAGAATGTTCATAGTATTTTCTGGCATTGCTCCCCTTGTCATCACATCCATAACCTTACAAAGCTTCAGGAAGAGGGTTCTCATATACTAGATTGATTTTCTTCATCTTACAAACATTTGTGCTTGCTCTGTATAGAGCAACCTTTGGCCCTCTGAGTGTCTTGGACTTACTCCCAGAAGCCCCAGTCCATACAGCGACTTTGGGAGCATTAATCCAAACCAAGTAGAGAGCCAAAGGTTCCCAGTCCTGCTTTAGAGAGCACTGGTCTGCAAGGATAATCATAAAAAGAGATAGATAAAAAATATTATACTTCATCATATTTTAGATTGCCCAGAAGTCTTTGACTGTTACTTGCACTTTCTTTTTTTACTATTGTTATCAGCTACTTTAGGGTTCAATGAATATATCAGTATGTTTGTATTTGTTGGGTATTTGAACTACACAAATGTCCTTTTGTCACTGCACATTTTATGTCCCAAACAATTCCTGATAACATCGGAGAAGAGATTGTGGCTCAGCTGATCATCTGGATATCTGGGTAGACTTGGCCTCTCAGAAGTACTAGCATGATTCGTCTCTTATTTCATAAATAGGAAGGCATCTTTGGATAATGCCTTTCCACATGGAGCTCCATTATTTCTATGCTTCCCTTCTTCTCACATAATTGTTTGAGGGCAGCAAGAGATGAGCTCACAAACTCAGCTTGTCATTCATTGTAATGTCCTGCTGGACCAGACAACACAAAAGCCGAGGGAACATAACCAACAGAAAACAAAAAGGTAGATGCCGATCCAGTTCCCAGCACAATTCAAAGTGCTGGTTTTGACCTATAAAAGCCTATATGGTTCCGGCCCAGCGTACCTGTCCGAATGTATCTCCTTCTACGTCCCACCTAGGAGAGGCCCATCTTCTGGAGAGGCCCTGCTCTTGGCCCCACCTTTGTCGCGAACATGCTTGGCGGCGACAAGGGACAGGGCCTTCTTGGTGGTGGCCCCCCGCCTGCGGAATTCACTCCCTGGGGAAATTAGGTCATCTTCATCCCTCCTCTCTTTTAGAAAGAAGTTTAAAAAAGTGGATGTGGGACCAGGCCATTGGGTAATCCATGCAGACTCTGACTATGACAATGACGACAATCGTAATGGAAACAGATTATGGGCAAGCTTAATGGACTCTCCAATCTACAGAATTCGGCTAAACAATAGCTACTAGGCTCGTTTATTTTTGTAGATTTCATTGTAATAACTCAATGTTTTAACTATTTAATTATTGGTTTTGGTATGCATTTATTGTGTTTATTTGTAGGCATCAAATATGTGCTGGCTGGAAGATGCCCTGAGTCCCGTCCCCCCCCCCCCCCGAGGGTTGAGAAGGGGGGGGTTAGAAATATCCGAAATAATAGATAGGACCATAAGAAAACTACCAAAATCATATTAAGCCAACTAAGAGGTCAAAACATGTGCAGGCTTCTGAGATCACTTATATGTGAGAAGATGTCACAAAAGGTGTCCAACTTAATATTGAAGATAGCAAGTCTATATGGTCATAATTTTAAAACAGCATCTGGAAAGAAGGTTGCTTCAATTCTGTATCTTTCTTACACATGCCTCAATAGTCGTATTGCTGGTATAGTTTAGTTCATAATTTCACCCATACATTGTTCTACAAAAGCTCAGGCAATCACATAACAACTATAGGCTATATTAAAAGGTTATCGCATAGCACTTGTTTCATAGCAAAACACATATGGCAACACTAGGCTATTCAGTAGGGCTTGCATAAATCATAGTTTCTACTCCAGCTCTAGACAGTTAGACAGTTATATCAATAAATAATGTTATCTACATAAATCAGCAGGGTAATTTCAAAAATATTTAAAATTATGAAGAGGGAGATAAAATCATAGTTTTAAATAAGTTCTGACTTAGAAAAATAATAAATCCCAATGTCTACTGCTATGTTTTAAGGGGTGTAGAAGACGCCTAAACCTACATTAAATTCTTGATTTCTGGATTTTTTTTTTAAAAAAAAAGTCTGGAATCACCTGTGAAACACAGAACATTGGCTTTAAAATTAAATGAGAAGTTCTTTCTCCAGAGAGAGGTTTTATTATTTATTGTTTGTTGTTTTGTGCCTTTAAGTAATTTTTGCAAGGTCACCCAGTGGGATTTAATGGCCAAGTAAGGAATTAAACCCTAGTCTCTAGAGTTGTAGTCCAACACTTAAACCACTACATCACACTGGCCTTTCCAGAGGGAGAGATGCAATCATTGCCATGATTTAATTCATTGGCTAAAACAACCAAAACACAGATACAGTGTTCCCTCGGTACTCTAGGGTTCGCTTCCTACGGACTCGCTGTTTTGTGGTTTTTCAAAAAAATTAATTTAAAATGAAGTGCCAAGGGAATACTGTATACATAGATCTATAAACCTCACTTGCCGAGTGGCACTGGCGAAGGGTGCGAAGAGGGCTGCCAAGGCAGCTTCCGCCAAGGCTTCTTTCTCCAGGGCTGGAGAGGGCAACCGGCAAGGCAGCTTCCACCGGGGCTTCTTCCTCTGGGGTTGAGGAAGGCCGCCACCAAGACAGCTTCCACTGGGGCTTCTTCCACTGGGGCTGGAGAGGGCCACTGTCAAGGCAGCTTCCGCCAGGCCTTCTTCCCAATCCCTCTTCCTCGGGTGACTGGGTAAGAGCCCCTTGTCAGTGGGAAAGCAGGGAGGGAGGGAGAAGGGTGGCTCCAGCAAGGGGAGGGGGGAGGGAGAGAAGAAAGGAGGGAGGGGGAAAGAGGAGAGGAAAGATAGGGGAGGAGGAGAGAGGAGTGGGTGGAGCTATACTGTACATATACAGTATAGCGTTCCTACACCATGTTTTTTCGCTTATCGTGGTGGTTCCTTTAACGCAACCCCTGCGATAAGTGAGAGAACACTGTATATTCATATTAAACAACCTCATCACACTCACCTAAATCAGCATCCTACAATACTTCCACCCTGTCTTGGAGACGGAGCCCCATGCCGGCCATCGCTCAACATTGTGGAACTTCTGGCAGAGGCCCTGTCCCCAGCTGGGATGGACACATTGTTGGATGCTTCCCCCACAACACAGGAGGCTTCCTGTCTTGTGCTGGCTCGATGGAACCAGCACGGATCCTCTGCAGAATGGTAACGTCTCCCACGCCTGATGGGGAAAGCGTTGCCAAGAGGGAGCTGCACGCGGGGTGACAGATTCACCTCACCGCCCCTCACTTTTTGCTGTGAAGCCAAATGAAGTGGGATCCTTCCCCTGGCTTTTGTGATGAGGCCCTAAGTCAACTTCATGTGTAAGTCAAAGGCAGGTTTGGGGGTCAAAAGTTTGGATTTTGATAGGACCATGGAAACATCAAGGGTCGTTCCACAGAAAGTACCAATGCTATCCTTTTTACCCCAGGCATTCAAAAAGGCCAAAAGTGGCTACATGGTTAAGATGGTAGAGAGGGCTAGTGCTTTTTTACGGACTAAACTCTCACCTTTTGCCACTCTACTCAGAGAGGGGGGTGGTTTCTTTTTTATACATATACTAGCCATCCCCTGCCAAGCATTGCTGTGGCCCAGTCTGTTTATATGTGTTTTCTGTGTGTATATATGTGCGTGTATATGTGTATACATGTGTGTTTGTATGTGTGTGTGTGTGGTTTTGCACATGCGTTGTAACGTATTTTTAGTTTTTTGGCTTTTTAAGTCTCTTCTGTGTTTTTCAGTGTTTTTATGAGTGATGGTCACTCGTTGGCCTGACAGGTGTATTGTGTCCAAATTTGGTGTCAATTTTTGAGTTACGTTAATCCCACAATCGAACATTACATTTTTATTTATATAGATAAGTTAACATACAGTACTCACATTGGCCCGTGGATAAGTCACCCTATGTTTTTGGGTTGATTTTTTGACTAAAATTTCTATACTAAAACAAGTAAGCAGAATGATGGTTGCACTTTTTTGACCTGATTCCTCAGCTTCTACAATGGTTAGACTTACTTATCAATGGAAGATACGCGTCTGAAGGGATAATTCCCCTCTCTGCCTGCCCGTAATGGAGAGTAGAAACAAGTGCCATTAAATACAGTCATTCTTTCTCTTAAGTAACATTCATAAGATTGCAGTCTTAGGCCTGAATGCACAAGAACTGCACAAAAGAGGTCACTTTGGGACGGTGCTTGCTGAAAAGTGGCCCAGTATGCCACATGGCAAGCAACTTTAGAAATTAAAGGGAATTTCAACAACGGTTTACAAAATGGCATGGGAAGCCACACATTCCAATAAGCATACCCTTGTCCATGCCCAGAGTAGTTCTTTGGATCCCAGCCTTATTAGGAAAAGCTATTTTCTCCTCTGGTTCTCCTCTCCAGCTATATTTTCCCAAGTTTGTGAAGGTTGTTCTGGCGGCAACTTTGCATAGCTCACACTTGATGCAAAGGCTTCATGTTGCTTTACTCATGGACTCCATGCCAAGCTATAAGATTCATTTCTCATTATATTTTGAACAATAAAACTTTGCAGGTTATAGCTTTGGCCTGATACAAAACTGTTTCCAATGTCCCGGCCTGAACTTGGATCTCTGTCCTTAATGAGACTCAACGTCTCCCTCCAAGCTAGACACAAGCCAAATCCATGAAGCTGATAATGGCTTGGCATTAGACTATACAGCACTGTAAAGCTCAGGAAATTGCTGGTCTTTTGTCACTTTGTGGCTTGGGTCACTCATATTCATCATATGAAGAAAAGAAAATACACTATGTGGGTGTGTAAGAACAAAGTATTTATGCACTAGCAAGCAAAGTTAAGTATCTGACAAAAACAAGTACCTTCCTTGTTAGGAGTTGTATTATTATTTTGCAGAGTTATTATTACTCTTATGCAGCAACAAATTAACCAGGTGCATGCCAGACAGACTTAAGCACAAATACATTTAAGTCTCCTAAAAGGAACAGAGACTACTCCAAAATCAGCAGCGAATCTTATAGCCATATCACTGGTACTACAAATTTTGACCCGATCCTGAAACCAGGGCCTTTGACACCACCCAGTTGTACCACTGCAACTCCATCTGAGGTGCCATTGCGGTTTCTTATGACATCCTAGGGTTTGCAACATAAGGAGGGATATATAGAATTATCTTCCAGGAAGCTCTACTGTCTCACTAAACTTCAAATACCAAACTGAAGGTATGACAGTCAAAGTGGAACAACTGTGTTGTAATTCTGAAGTGTGAAAAAGCTCCACTTTGCATTTTTAGCTGCTGCTCCTTTATATAATTGTAAAGGACATGGCAACAGATTGAGAAATATATGTACATGCCTGCCTCTTTGCATATATGGAACATCAAAACAATAACACACAGGTAAATTAATATCTCAGTGTTTCTGATTCATCACTATGTAGGAAATAGTTTTTGCAAGCTAACTTTATTCACTACTGTTGTCAGGCCACGATGACACCCCCCCCCCCAAAAAAAACCTATAGTTTGTTGAGGAATTCATAATAAACACATTATTTTTACAATCTTTCCTGAACTTTGCTAGTTTGAAGTATTGGGGATCAGAAGCAAACTGGTGGCAGCTTCACCTCCACCCCCCAATAGAAGACTTTATCATGTCTAACCCATTATTAAATTGTATGTGCTTTCCTTGACTTTCTGTGCAACTTGTATCTTTCGGTGTACTGCATCGAATGTATAAACTTCTTTATAAAATGTAACAAGATGCAGCCCAGAAACAGTCACCTTTCCATAACTCCGTAATCCTGTGAGAACAAGAAGGTTAGACAAATCCCTCTGGCTGTTTCCCAAGCCAGGCATCTGTAGTGAATTTGTTGATCTATGTTAAATTTTTGATGTATAGCTCTATGTTGCAATGTGGCAGAATTGGCAGAAATAGAGTAGCAACAGTAGAGGCAAGTTTAATTTGCATACATGCAGCCGATTGGTCGTATGCAGATGAGTGTAGGCCAGGATTTGAAAGGGCCACTGAACCAGAACGGCAGTTGGGGGAAGAGAGCTGAACATTCTAAAGGGGCAGAGTTAAGTTTAAAAATAGGCAGTTAGAGAGTCAAAGAGTGAGTTAGGGATTCCTGTTTGTGAAGGACAGTTAGGAACTTCTGTGAGAGAAAAGCAGTTAGGAAAATGGAACTTAAGTTTTAAGGAAAATAAAGAAGTGTCAGTGTGGTTTAAGGCGGAATATAGTTCTGTCAAGAGTGTATGAAAAAGTAACATATTTGTTGATGTGAAACTGTTGAAGTTTGATAAGAAAAGTTAACTAAGTGAATGATATTGAATGTAAGACTCAAGACTGTAACAGGAACACATAAATGTAACCATAAGCGTTGGAGCCAGAAGCTACAAATAAACTTTGTTACTTTGTTTACTACAAGAGTGTCTCAAGCCTGTAATATAAAAGCCTCAAGGAAAAAGCTCGCAAGAAAGCCCCAGCAAATTTAAAAAGGGGAAAAATACATCAATACAAGGCAGTAAAAAGATTTAAAAGAAAATATTTTTCCCCCACATCACACATAAAAAGGACTGAAGTAGTGAAATGTCGGCTCAGTATCCATTGTTTATATATGCAGAGATAGGTAGTTTCCCGTATCAGCCCTGATAAACCCAGAATTGTTTGTCTAGTTAAATGGTCCACTTGAGGCTGAAAGTTTGCTGACCAAGTAAAGAGAGGATCAGAGTATGTACATTTGTTAAACCTCTTTATTGACAGCCCAGCCCTTGATTGCCCAAGATCATCACCTTTTGTTTTAGAAGTCTTGCAACTTTCTTTGCAGAAGATCCTATTTTTGTCAAACAAGGAACTGGACAGCTGAGCTAATCAAGAACTTATTATAATTTCATTAACATTATCTTTGTGAATGACACCTCCTCCCAGAGGGTGTCCCACCAGCTGATTAATTCAACCAATCAGGGGCGGGAGTGGTAGTCTTGAATAGCTGTCAAACTATTTAAGAAGTTGTGCTTTCTCTGTATGTTTATGCTTGTACCTTTTGAAGCCTCTGCTTGTACTTGCATCACTTTTGGCCTAATTGAATACATCTCTGTGGCTTGTCTTCAACCTGGTGCTTCTCTGTCATGGTGCATTCAGTTTAGCATACGCTCGCTAGGCACAGATCCTTTTATCCACAGTCCTAGCTTATCCATTTCACCACTGCTGACCTTCATTTTTTCTCCATAATGCAGTGACTTGTAAAGTCAATCTCACAAACCTCAATGTTATATTTCCCCTTATGATAGACAATTAAAGTATTTAGAAATTTTTAAGTAGCTTGTTTTTTAAGTGGAATCATTTCCCAGACTCCAAAGTCATGTTCTTTCATCTAGCCTAGTGGAAAACGCAGTACACGGGTCCACATTTGGCCTCGTAAGGACAATTTTGAGACCAACCCACAACTTTGTATTCTCATTATGTCCTGTTGCCATTTTGAGAAGTACTGTATGTAAAAATAGAAATATGGGCTGTAGCGTGGTGGCATATTCAATTGTGTTCTTAAACTCAGGCCATTCTACACATGCAATAAAACCTGGAAGTGACTGGGATAAAAAGGGGTTGGATACATGATGTTTTGAGAAAGTGCAGGTGGAATGAGGTTTACAGCTGAAAAGCATGTGTTTAAAAAGTGCACTTAAAACCAGATTCTGCCTAAAAATGTGCACCTTGTCATGACTGAATATCCCTGCAGTCATGAAAAACACATGAATTCCTTCTCAACCCCTTGTGTGCATGTGTTGTAAAAACTCAAAACAGCTGATTGGGCTGTCAAAAAATGGAGCAATGGACACACAGGTGGCTAAATAGAAGCAGAGTTGGAAAGCAATTAGAACTCTCTGCAACTACTCATTTCTTTGTCATTATATTAAACAGAGCTTGAAATTGAGTGAAGAGAGAAAAAAGAAATCTGCTTATGTGCATATGAGGTCCAACACATCTCAAGAGAGATTAAAAAAAAACTTCTGCTGGATGCCCCCCTCCATCTGCTTCAAAGGAAGGTGTGAGGACAGCAGGGGACAATTTCCTGGGACTGACAGGTTTTTGTGTGGACTTGCTGTCAGATCCTGGGATTTTCTGCCCCGGTTTTTAAACCCCCCATTTTGACACTGTCTGGAAGTGCCCTCAGAAAGCTTTCTCTGTGGTTTTGGGCAATTTCTTTTGACCAAATTTAAAAACAGAGGGTTGGGGAATTTGAGGGCCTTTGGCTAACACTCATGATATACAGCAAAATACCTTTTTACTGACCCCCCTTCTTCACTCCCATGTAATCCAGGTTATCAAAGCAGATAATCCACATTATCTGCTTTGAACTGGATTATATGAGTCGACAATGCCATATAGTCCATTTCAAGGCAGATAATCTCAATTTAATATGGCATTGTAGAAGGGACCTGAATCTGTCTTAAGCAGAGGAAGACAGAAGAGTTGTTTTGTAAAGATCACACTAAATTTTAACTTGTCTTTTCTGCCTGTTTCAATTCAAACTGTCTAAATGCTTTAAAAGTCCCTTTAAAGGATTGTTTTGATTGCTTATTACACATTTTTAGAGACCACTTCACACTAATAGTGAGCTACTCCTTTAAAACTAACTCTGACAATTACAAACAGCTGTTCAAACATTTGCCAGTAGGCCCAGTCAACCTCCTTGAAACAGGCAGGCAAAACTGAGGAAAGAGTTTGGACAGATTCCACAATACTGGGCAAGGTCCTGCTTCAATGATCAAGCCTGAAATAATTTGATTGCTTGGTACCAAGCTTTATTCAGTACAGTTCCCTTTAGTCCAGATGCCTAAACCATGAGTCTAAAACCATCCTGCAAGCTACTAGTATTAGACAGACACAGAAGTGTACCCTTCTTGCTCTGACAAACAATCTATACTCAGATTGTGGTTTCCAGGTTAATATAGTACCATTCTTAGTTAAGATTAAAAATTGAAAAAGTAATTTTTTTAAAAACTTCCAACATCCTTAGCAGTTTTGGTCCAAAATAATTTCCTAGAATTTTCTTAGGCAAGAAATCCTTAGAGGTGCATTTTCCAGTTCCCTCCTCTGATATATAGGTTACAGTACCTGGGATTCATTGGGAGCCTTCTATTTGGATGAGCATCACTTATCCAAAATCTTTGGGACCAAAAGTGTTTGGATTTTAGATTTCTTTGGATTTTGGAATACCTCTATTTGCAAGTATGGACATAATGAGATATCTTGGAGATGGTGCCCAAATCCAAACATTAAATTAATTTAAATTTCATATATGCCTTATATTCATAGCCTGAGAGTAACTTTATACAATAGTTTGAAAAACTTTGTGCATAAAGTTTGTACATTTTGATCAACTACTCGTAGATTTCAGAATTTTGCATAAAGAACTTCAATCTGTACTAACCATGGCTGATTTTGGACGTTATCACATTGAGGTTCTGAAGACAGGGAACAGCAGGGGCATTGTTGGGCAGAAAGACAAATCCAGTGGGCAGCATGTGAACCTGTCACCCTGTGCTCCACATTGCCCTCATCAAGCCCTTCCCCATCCGACCGGGGGGGGGGGGGGGGGGAAGCATCACCACCCAGCTTCCCCCCACCCGGTTTCCCCTTGTTCTATCTTATGAGAACATGGGAAACCTCCCATGTTCTCCTTGCTCTGTTGTAGGACACTTCCAGCATGGTTCATGGATGGAGTCCCATTGGAAGTAGCTGTGTATCATTTGATATGATCCAGGGGGCTCCAACCAGGAATTGTGCTGGAAAGTGTCTACGATGCGTCTGTTTGCCCGTGTGATTAAGTTGTTGATTAACTTCCCAAACCAGATAGGACCTGTTACCTCTAGAGCAGTGGTTCCCAACCTCTGGGTCCCTAGATGTTTTGGTCTTCAATTCCCAGAAATCCTATCAGCTGGTAAACTGGCTGGGATTTCTGGGAGTTGTAGGCCAAAATACCTAGGGACCTGTCCTGAGTTGACCTTCAAAAACAGCCTTAATACAATGTTGAAAGTAAAAGAAAAATGCTTTACTTCAGCAAACACAAAGGATAAGACATACAACAAGGTATACATAGCAAATGCAAAAAGAAAGCAAGGGAGTCTTAATGCAGACAAAAATTAAAGTCTCTTACAAAGTCGCAAACGAAACACCAGTCTTCCATCAGACAACGAGCAATGAACTAAGTCCTTAGCAGCAGCACAAAGCAGATTCCGTTGGAGCGAAAACATCAGTATCAGGGTCGTTGTTACCAGTGAAAGCTGACTACTCCTGCCTCTGATTTATAGCCCTGAATTCCCCACACAGGAGGTGCTAGGGTGTCTCCCAAATAGCTCAGCGTTTCTAGCAGCTATTCCAGCTGAACACCGTCTATGCTCTGTCTCCTTTCGTCTCTCTAGAAATGTGGGCACTTGCAAAACCTCATCGTCTGATTCTTCTTCTCCCTCCAATTCCTGAGCACTTCCCTGCTCCCCTTCCTCTTCTGAAGATGAGGAATCCCTAACAGGACTCAAAGGTTGAGAACCACTGCTCTAGAGTTTCTGGGCTATCTTTAGAAGGTTTACTCTTTTTTCAAATCCCAAAGTCTTCTCCTTAATTTCAAATTCTTTTCTTAGTAAAAGCATTGGACTTGTCACCAAACTGTACTCATCCTTCTTCTATATCTAATTTAAATCCTGGTTTCTGACAGTGTCTGTCAGAACTACAAATGATGATAATAATAATAATAATAATAATAATAATAATAATAATAATAATTGTTATTATTGTTTAATATCCACCTCTCCCTGCAACTCAAGGTGGGATACAACATCATTAAGACATACAACAAGATATACAGAATTAAAATACAAGTTAAAATGCAGATTAAAATTCACAAAATCGACCAGGTGGGCCTGCCGCAAGAGCTGGTTCTTTAGTTATGTCTTAATTGTTAAGGATTCAGTATACTGTTTAATCATCATCAACCATCACAACCACCACCACTGCCATACCAATATTAAGCCTTTGGAATGGACAGCTTACTGTTAAAGAGATCAGAAATAGCTACTACCCCAAAGCTTTGAAATAATCTTCATATATCTGAAGCTCCTAAATCCAAACCAAGCAATATATATATGTATTACACAGTGGACCTCCGCAACAGAGGAAACATGTAGCAGCCAACAAAAATCCTCTTTGTGTAATGATTTCCCCCTTTCTAATGTATCATTCAGTTAATGTTATGATTCCATGACATCATACACTTCCCAAATCCCAACGGATACAGCCAGTAATCCCCAGAATGAGCAGAGAAATACACTATCTATATATATAAAAATGCTCTGTGCATAATGAGTACCTTAAAAACAAAAGAACCAATGAACAAAATCACACCAAATTTGACAACAAAACTACACAAGGAGTGATCATCACTCAAAAAATTATGATTTTGTCATTTGGGAGTTGTAGTTGCTGGGATTTATAATTCACCTACAATCAAAGAGCATTCTGAACTCCACCAACAATGGAATTGAACCAAACTTGGCACATAAAACTCCCATGGCCAACAGAAAATACTGAAAGGGCTTGGTAGGCATTGACCTTGAATTTTGGAATTGTAGTTCACCTCCATCCAGAGAACATTGTGGACTCAAACAATGATGGATCTGGACCAAACTTGACAGGAATACTCAGTATGCCCAAATGTGAACACAGATGGAGTTTGGGGAAAATAGACTTCGATATTTGGGAGTTGTAGTTATTAGGATGTATAATTCACCTACAATCAAAGTGCATTCCGAACCCCACCAACGATGGAATTGGGCCAAACATCCCACACAGAACCCCCATGACCAACAGAAAATTCTGTGTTTTCTGGTGGTCTTTGGTGACCCTTCTGACACCTCCCTGGTGACCCCCCCCCCCCCCCGTGTCTTGACTTCCCAGGTTGAGAAATGCTGCTTTAATGCCATCCAGTCCAACTCCTTTCACTAGGGCAAGGAAACATAATCAAAGCCCTCCTGACAAAGGGCCATCCAGCCATTCACACCCACACATACGTATATGACAGATGCAGTATAAAAGATTTGAAAGGGATCGCTAAAGAAAGACAATGATATGTCACATGTTCCAGAGTAGGCAAACCAGACACTCTCCACATCAACACTGTCAAAGAAACAGCAAGAAATACTGTTTACCCACAAGCATAAAGAAATTACATATATTCGAAACCAACACTTTCTCATTACTTTATTTTCCAGATCACCAGACTGGGCCACAGCAACGCGTGGCAGGGGACCGCTAGTGTATTAGTACACAAATAACTACACCAGAATCCAGAGGTTTTTGGACCGTAATTCCAGTACAGGCATTCCTCGAGTTACAAGCATCCAACTTACAAATGACTCATAGTTATGAACAGGGGTGAGATGGCAGAAGACAACATCTAAAAGGCTACATGATTCTGAGTTTTCTTCTAAACCAGTGGCTCCCAGAATTCAGCCCCGGATCTTATTGGGCTGCCAACTTCTAGAATAGTGGTTCTCAACCTGTGGGTTTCCAGATGTTTTGACCTTCAACTCCCAGAAATCCTAACAGTTGGTATTTCTGCAAGTTGTAGGCTAAAACACCCGGGGACCTACAGGTTGAGAATCACTGTTGTAGAATATCTAGTCAGTATAAAAGTGCCCTGAGGTTACTGCAACAACATCTGGAAATCCAAGTTTGTGAGCCATTACAGTGGGAGACAGTTTGGCATGAAGGCATTACTTTCTAGCAGATCTACCAATGCGGGCCTCACTTAGAGGAACAGTGTTGAAACGTGGTTAGGGGAGTCAATTCCATCACCAGAAGTTCTCCACAAAGAAAGAGCTTTGTCTATTTGTGGAAAGGAGGAGAGGGGAAAGGAAAATCTTGGCAAAATTTCTGTTAGGGAGAAAAATGGGAAGAATTGGGGCGACTGTGATCTTTTCTACAGAAACACTAACACAAGAAAAACGAACTGCAATGTAATGGGAATTACCCCTCTTCTCTCTGGCACAAAAGGACAGCTCCTGCTAAAATTTCTGTATGCAGTAAAAGTCAATCCAAATTATTGTGCCAGAAGCTATGAAATCATTCCTTAGAAAACAAAAGAGGCTCAAGCTGAAGCACAGCTGTGTTAGCAATGGAAACTAGTAATGTCAGGAGAGACAAAAGTATTTTTAAAAAACACCCAAAATGAACAGCTTCTCAAAACAGTTTTCACACTTGCAGATCTAGGCACTCCTACATTTAGCCGTCACTGTATTAACTGTACTATACACACTATTTTCCCAGTTGCTATTTTCAAATACTTTTGAAAGATACATATAA
Source organism: Anolis sagrei (assembly GCF_037176765.1). Classification (NCBI taxonomy): domain Eukaryota; kingdom Metazoa; phylum Chordata; class Lepidosauria; order Squamata; family Anolidae; genus Anolis; species Anolis sagrei. Next base: position 79,423,286 of record NC_090025.1, read on the forward strand.
AATGTCGCTTCCAGTTACCATTTCTGACCAAATTACAGCCAAAGGAATAGCGTGAGTGGGATTCTGGTGGTGGGGGAAGGCAAACCTTTCTATCTGTGAATGTTTTCAAACAGTTTGGCATGGTTCTTACGGGAAATATCTGTCAAAACTCACATAATTTCAAATGAGGTTTTCTCGTTTCTCCAACATTTTAGAGCTCATTCAGACAGGCCCATATCCCAGGACCTGCCTGGGTTTTTACCAGAGGTGTCCAAACAATGCCTCAGGTAAAAATGAATTAATTCAGAATAATCTGAATTAGATTAGATTCAGGCTTTTCTGAAAGACCCGGATTTGAGCCCATCCAGACACGGCCCATATCCCAGGCCTTCTCGCATTTTTACTGGAGGCGTCCAAATAACACTTCCAGTAAAAGAGGATTAATTTGAGACAAAGCAGAGAAACCCTGCTTGATCCCGAATTAATTTGATAGCCCATTAAATCTTCACCTTTGTGAAAGATGTGTGTCTAATGGGCCATGGGCCCTGTGAGGACAGCCCACGGGTAGTCCCAGGACTACTCAGGGGCCTGTCCGCACACCCATTTTGCACCTTTTGGGCTCCTGGAGTTCAAAGATGCAAGATGTTGCCCGCCCTCGTCGCAATCCCCCCTCAATCCTTAATAAGAAAAAGAAAACTTACCGGAGGGGGCACTAGACCTATTTTCAGGCCTGATGGAACATACCAATGATGTGCAAGAAGATGTGATTTTAAACAGAGGCTGGATGGCCATCTGTCAGGGGTGATTTGAATGCAATATTCCTGCTTCTTGGCAGGGGGTTGGACTGGATGGCCCACGAGGTCTCTTCCAACTCTTTGATTCTATGATTCTATGATTCTATGAAGGAAGCCAGGAGCGATTCCCCTCACTCCCACCCCCATCTCCTTGCACTTCATTTCCTCATGCCGGGAGCGTGCAAGGACGAAAGTTATGGTGGCCAAGCAAGTTTTATTTTACTTTTAGGGGGAAGTTTGGGGGGGGGGGGCTTTGAGATAGCTGTATGCCATCCTGATAGTAATTGTGATGGCATGTAGCCGCCCTCCCACCCTCACCCCCTGGGACAGCCCAGATTTATCTGTGGGAGTGGGAACACAAATCCATGCCAATGTGAGTTTTCAAAACCCACTTTGGTTCGGATTTTGGTGCTGTCTGGAAGTGCCTTTACTGTTGACTCCCTGGCATGGAGGGATGCCAAATATTCCTTATGGTAAAATTGGAATAAAGGCAAAAATCCACCTGCTTTTTTGAGAAATTTCTAGAATGTTGTGAGACAGGTTCATGATTCTTCCCTACAATTGAAAAACAGAAAATTGCTTTTATTTTTTAGAAGCAGGTTATTTGTAGCCTCCCAGCCAGATTTCTTAGAATTCCATGGAAATAGTGTCATAATGATGTAGCACTATTCTCAGAGCCATTCAAAAAGGTGTGGCTAGTGCAGTAGAAGCAAACACAAAGCTTTTAAAAGGTTAGATCAACAACATAAAGCACACTACTAGAAACTGGGGAGTCAAGAAAATTTCATTTGTGAGCACATTTTGTCATCGTCATCCCTGCCCCCAGTGTTTCAATTTTCCAATGCTACACATGTTATCTGCTGTGAAGAGTCATAAAATCATAGAATCATAGAATCAAAGAGTTGGAAGAGACCTCATGGGCCACCCAGTCCAACCCCCTGCCAAGAAGCAGGAATATTGCATTCAAAGCACCCCTGATAGATGGCCATCCAGCCTCTGTTTAAAAGCTCCAGTCACTAATGCAACAAACATGCTTTACTTTTTGTCAAAATATCTTCTCCTATATTTTATTCTCTCACTCAAAATTGAATAATTTCAAAATGTTTTTCCCACACTGGGTGGCAGGAATACAAGACTTTCGATGCACTTTCCAGTGATTTTCACACTTACAAACAAATATGTTTCCTCACGTCAGGTGGGTGCAAGAAGGACCTCACAACCTCTGAGGATGCCTGCCATAGATACAGGTGAAACGCCAGGAGAGAATGCCTCTAGAACATGGCCATATAGCCCGAAAAAACCTACAACAACCCAAATATGTTTGTGTAAAAGCAGCTATGATATTGACATTGTGGAGGTAAAACCTTTTTTGTGCTGAAAACACAATTATAATAGTTTAATGTGAAAATAATGTATTTCATGGAACTGAATTTTTCACAAAAGCAATAATAACACCTGGAGAGGGAATCAATTGGGAGTGCTTCACAGATGAGGAAACATGCAAATGTTATTTACATTCTGGTTGAGAACAAAACCAGTTTGTACCCATTTTGGTTATTGTATCTGAATTAATATTATAGTACAGGAGAACTCTGGAAACTGATTCCAGAAAATGTTCTGGACACTGAAAGCAAAACATCTGGGTATACTACACCTGATTAATCTGGAGATACTACAAAAGATTCCTGATAGCAAGAAGAGAACCCTGCATATTAAATAACCCAGGATACTACTTAAGAGCCTCCTTTGTGAACTGTATAAAGGAAATTATTACATAAGGAATGGAAGATATTCCACCAGATGTGCATACATACTTTGAAAACACAACATGAACGCCCAATTACTAAATATGCAAAACATCTTGATAATGCGACTAAGTTGTTTCCTTCGCTAAAATTATTTAGGTTTGAGGTGCTCCACATAAGAGGTTGTCTTGAGATTAGTTGATTCTGAGCAGCAGGTATGTACAGCAACATCTGGAAACCAACTTTTCTTCTAAGCAAATCCTATCCTAGTCTACTTTAGAGCACATACAAAAGGGAAATCTAGATAAATTGTGCAATTTTTTCATGACTACACCAACAAGCCAGCTCTTCCATAGATTTTATCCCCAGAGCTACAGCGGACTTCTCAAACTAAACTAAAAAGTAGTAGGTCAATTTGTAACAGTACTTACTCACACAGCAGGACACCATTTTCCAGCCCCAACCGGAAATCTTTATCACCAAATGTTCTTCCTGTTACTTGCTGCAAAAGAAGGAAGGAGAAATTAGTTCCAATCTAGTTGTGTTTTGTTTTGACGTTTTTGTTGTAACAAAAATCATCATAAAGCCCATACTGGCTGAGGATAATAATAATAATAATAATAATAATAATAATACTTTATTTGTACCCCGCTACCATCTCCCCAAGGGACTCGGTGCGGCTTACATGAGGCCGAGCCCAAATACAACAATACAAGCAATAACAACAACAATACAAGCTATTAAAATAAGTAAGGACAATACAATAATGCAACATTGACTATAAGACCACACAATTAAAACCTATAGGAAGGCCAAATGTAAAATTAAAATTGGAAGTAATGCTGGAACATGGGCAAAAAAGTGATGATATAGGAAAATGCATCTGTAGTGCACCACGCTGTTGTATGGTAAGATATCCCATTCCAACTGATGTCTGAACGCTGGGGAAACAGCCTTGGCCCTCCCCAACCAAAGCCTACAGATGTAACTCAGTCTCTGACCTAACAGCTAACACTGAAGAGTCTCTGCTGACTTATTTTTTAATAAAACAATATAGTTGAATTCTAATTAATTGATTATTGATGTCAACTGGCAAAGGTCCAAGCTGCCACCACCAAGGGGCTGACATCTGCAGAGTTGTCCTTATGACTTTCATGATACAAAATCCTCATGTGTTCATGTATCTGATGAATCTGGCTCTTGCACTATGAGAACTTATGAAACAAGTGTCTGGAGCCCCTTCTACACAGCTGTATAAAATCCTCACCAAGGATCCTTTATCTCTTAAATAAGGGGTAGGGTTACTAAATTAATTTTCAAATAGTGTTAATTCCCTTAATTTATTGTTAAAATGTCACAATACTGCCCCAATGAATGATTTATATCTCATTTTCTGCTCCAATTAGAATTTGATCAAACTAATAGAGCCTTAACTACTTGTCAATCAATCTCCCCATCCCTTTTTTTTTTGTCGTGTCAGGAGCGACCTGAGAAACTGCAAGTCACTTCTGGTGTGAGAGAATTGGCCGTCTGCAAGGACATTGCCCAGGGGACGCCCGGATGATTTGATGTTTTATCATCCTTGTGGGAGGCTTCTCTCATGTCCCTGCATGAGGAGCTGGAGCTGATAGAGGGACCTCATCCGCCTCTCCCCGGATTCGAACCTGCGACCTATTGGTCTTGAGTCCTGTCAGCACAGGGGTTTAACCCACTGTGCCACCGGGGGCTCCGTGGCTCCCCATCCCTAATCCAGCTTCTCCTACCTTTAGCAGCAGCAAGAAATGTATTTGCGGCCTCTTTAGAAAAAATGCACAAAATCACACAATCATATCTCATACTCTATTCATGCCTGTGTTTTATGCCAAGTCTTTGATAAGATTTCAAAAGCTCCAAACACAAAACAAAAAAAGGAAGAGGCGCACAAGTTTTAATTGTGCAAAGGCTTTCACGGCTACCACCAACACCTGAGCATGAAGTGACAACGTGGAGTCCAGGAGGACCCCTAAGTTACGGACCTGTGTCCTCAGGGGGAGTGTAACCCCATCAAGCACAGGTTGCCACCCTATACCCTGAGTGAATACTCTGTTTAAATGACTAAAATGTTTTTGAAAAACTAGTGATTAATCATACAGCATGAATCCCAGAAGAACTGAATCTACGTTGTCTCTCCCCCGATATATACATATGTGCACATATACACATGCATATACACACACACAAGCCTGTACATGTCAGTGTGGAAGTAGAGGGAATACAATACAGGCTGTCCCCAAGTTACAAACATCAAACTTACAAATGACTCATAGTTAAGAACGGGGGTGAGACAACAGGAAATGGTCGAAATCTACTCCTAAGAAGAAAAAATCACTCCTGAAAGAGTTATTATCATGAGGAAAATGGGTGTCTACTTAAATTTTATTGTTTATTTATTTATTTCGCGCATTTCTACCCTGCCCTTCTCAACCCCCGAGGGGGGACTCAGTGCGGCTTACAAAAGGCACAATTCGATGCCAACACAAACAATAAGATAAAAACATATATCAACAGCAATTATAAAACAATTAAAACAATCAATTATACATCACAATCCATAAAACCAGTCTAATGCTCAACGTTCACCAGCTCAGAGTCCGTAAATTCATCCCACATTGTCAAATCCTATCAATTCTAGTCGTCATTGTCCTTTGTCTATCTGCCAGATTACCCAAACGCCTGGTCCCATATCCATGTTTTTAGTTTCCTTCTAAAAGGAAGGAGGGATGTCGATGACCTAATTTCCCTGGGAAGTGAATTCCACAGGCAAGGGGCCACCACCGAGAAGGCCCTGCTCCTCGTCCCCACCAATCTCACTTGTGAAGTTTTATCATCAATTTTTGTTTCTGCAACAAGTCAATTTTTTCAAAATCACCAGGACAGAAAGCGAAGTGAAATCTTCTGGACAGGGACACAGGCAGCAAAATAAATGTGTTAACTCTTCCCTATCCTATCCAAAGCTTATAGATAGAATTGTTGTTCGTTTGTTCAGTCATTTCCGACTCTTCGTGACCTCATGGACCAGCCCACACCAGAGCTCCCTGTCGGCCGTCACCACCCCCAGCTCCTTCAAGGTCAGTCCAGTCACTTCAAGGATGCCATCCATCCATCTTGCCCTTGGTCGGCCCCTCTTCCTTTTTCCTTCCATTTTCCCCAGCATCATTGTCTTCGCTAAGCTTTCCTGTCTTCTCATGATGTGACCAAAGTACTTCATCTTTGCCTCTACTATCCTTCCCTCCAATGCGCAGTCAGGCTTTATTTCCTGAAGTATGGACTGGTTGGATCTCCTCGTGGTCCAAGGCACTCTCAGAACTTTCCTCCAACACCACAGTTCAAAAGCATTTATCTTCCTTCGCTCAGCCTTCCCTATGGTCCAGCTCTCACATCTGTAGGTGACTATGGGGAATACCATTGCTTTAACTATATGGATCGATAGATCCGATTGATCGATCGATAGATAAATAGATAGGCTGGGGTTACACTTAAATATGTACCTCTTCTGACTTACATACATACATATTCTGTCTGAAGCTGTCTTGTTCGTAACTTGGGAACTGCCTGTATACACCCCTCTGTAAATTGGCAATTGCTGCCAAAATGACTGTTGCATGACCACTAAACAAAGCCATATTACACAATTGTTTTCAGCATGCATCAGTTTATATTACTGAGGCTTGACATGATCCAATGCATTACGCTAACAAGCCCCAGGTGTCAGAACAGCTTACAGTTAAAAGAAGGGGAGCAAAAGGTTACAAATAACGAAACAGATGCTGTCCCCAGGTGATTTTTTTTCCTATCCCACAAAATTTCAGAAGCCAGCTGATGGGGCAATGCCAAAACTTAATGAGAGCTTGGCTTGCTCCTTGATGTGATTATTTGGTTTTTATGTGAGATGGATAGCGAGCAGGGAAGGGTGTTTATTTCCAGCAACGTATTAGGGGCGCATTATGTGAAACACAGCCATAAAGAGATCATTTATCTTTAAAAGGATGCCGGGATTATGGTTGATAAAGCACCCATTTATCTATTTATTTGTGCTAAATAGTTTTCATACTGCTGTGCTTAGAGAAAAATCATCCAAACATAGGCATGTGGGCCTCAAGCAAAGACTCTTTTCATCAAGAATGCTAGAGCAAACAAAAATAGCTGCAGAGATTATCTGAAAGACGTGGAGGCTGAAATCCACAGGCCTCTTGCTCAGGTTTAATCCTAGAGTATTCCTGGAAAGAATGTAGCTTCCAAGTTATATGTCCAGTAACTGTATTCGTTTCTTCAATAGGACTACTCTTGTGGACAACAGTGTAAGTAGCCTCAAGCATTTGGTTGTTTTTAACCACAAAATCAGAAGAGTTAGCATGATGTTAATCATCTGACCTGAACCAAAATTAATAAGAATTATAGGTAAAATATGCTATTATTTCTGATCATCTAGAGGCGCTTCCAGACAGGCCCCAAAATGCGGGGCATGTCAGGCTTTTACTTGAGGCATCCAAATGACAGCTAAGGTAAAAGTGAATTAATTCAGGAGAAAGTAGGTAAACTCTGCTTTGTCTTAAATTAATTTGATACCCCATTAGACCTGGGCCTTCCTGAAATGTCCGAGTCTAATGAGGTATTGGACCTGTGCGGACTGACTACCTGGGGGTCATTCCTCACAGTCATCTTACTTCTTTGGGCTTCCAAAAGTCTGGAGGAGTGAGATGACACCCACCCCTTCCCTGCAACCCCCCCAAAACAGCCCTTAAAAGTTGTAAAAACTTACCAGGCCACCATTACGGCGGTCCTGGAGTCCTCCTGGCACACAGAAATAACATGCCAGGAGATCGGGGGGGGGGGGGGGAGATGACAATGGGGAACAAGGAGAATCACTCCCTCCCCCATCTCCTGGCATGTCATTTCTACGCACCAGGAGGAATCCAGAACCACTGTAATGGTGGCCCAATAATTTTTTACAAATTTTAAAGGCTATTTGGGGGTGACTCCATACCATTCCAGTAGTTACTGGGATAGCATGGGGACATCCCCTTGCCGAGAAAGCCCAAGTTTTTGGGAGAGGAGATATGGACTTAAACCCATGCCGAAGTAGGTTTTTTAAACCTGCTTAAGAAGGAATTTAATCCATGTATGGAAGTGCCCTAAAAATCCCGATCCCTCTCCCAATTGTCAATTCAACCTCTGTTTAAGAGTATAAAGTGTAAAAGTGTTTCAGAGAGTTCAAATTGTTTTCCATTTGTGTTCCCCTTGAACCACCAATGTGTTCATTTGACAGGCCGATCAGCTGTTTCGGGCTTTTTAAAAGCACACATGTGCTGTAGCAGCCTACACAGCGCAGAGGGAACGGAAGCACATGTTTTGCATGACTTCAGGATTATACAGTCATGCAAAGGTGTGCATTTTTCTGCTGAAATCAGGTTATAAGTGAACTTAACATGTGCTTTTCACCTCTTAAACAGATCCCGCCCACATTTCGTCCTGCCACCCTCCCTTTTAACTCTGTTACTTCTGGTTTTTGCAGCATGTGCAGAAGCGCCCCAAGAAAATAAGATTTTGGAACAAAGAAATCCATGTTTGGTACACAAATCATTATTTCCACAAACACTACATATGTGCCCTTTCATTGGACTCATGCTGGGCTCTTCAAGATTACTGCAAGAAAGAGAGTTTTCTCTATTGTGCCTCAACCTTTAAAATGAAGCATATTTTACTTCCAGTTTCCTCCTCCTTTCAATTATTTGACTAGCCTGGAATTGTTTTGTCCTGTGGTACGAGGGTTGAATGGAAAGTAATGCCTCCACCTTTGTAACTCCTCAACAGATGACAGTACTGGTATGTGGCAGGTACTGGCTTGTTCAGTAGACTCTCCCCTACAGTTCCATTTTGATGGGAAGCCTTAGCACTGAACGGTAGTGTTGTTAAGGTGTAAAGTTCCATAACCCTGCACAGACAGTCGGTCAATGCGACTTAAGCAATGAGCAGGCATTGAATTCTTGAAAGCAGAAGGTGTCACCCCAAAGGAGATTCATCAGAGAATGCAAGCTGTTTATAGTGATTGTGTTGATGTGAGTACTATACGTCGTTGGGTGAGTAAGTTTAAAGATGTTGAGGTGACATCTTCTGCTGTCAAGAATTCAATGACTGAACATTGCTTAACTCGCATTGACTGACCGTCTGCGCAGGATTCCATACTTCACACTTTACACAACTGTTCAATACTAAGGCTTCTCACCAAAATGGAACTGTAGAGGAGAGTCTACTGAACAAGCCAGTACCTACCGCATACCAGAACTGCCATTTGTTGAGGAGTTACGAAGGTGGAGGCATTACTTTTTATTCAACCCTCACATTGAACTCTCAGGCATAAGGGGTAAGCAAATCTAGAAAAATAAGCTACTGGGTCCATACCTGGTCCCTATACTGGGCCCATACCTGGAAAGGCCTGGAGCTCATCAAATATCTGGGTCTTACCAGGTAAGTCCCACTTTCTTACTTCTGAATAAAAACTAAATGAGAAAAATCTGCATCTTGCTGTGCCTTTAAATTAGTAAGTACTTTAGCTCTCAGAGCAACTTCACTTTGCATAATTAAGGTAGGTAGGTAGAAAGAATGAAATAATTGCCTTTTTTTGGAAGGGGGAAATGTAAACGTCCTTGTTTATAATGTCTAAACTGGAGCCTGTGAGTCTCTCTCTCCACCACTTGCCACGTTGAGATAGGAAGGCACCATGGCGATCTCAACGGGGTAGAGGGTAGAACTGAACAAATGATTTTTTAAGTTTCAGGGGGAAAAAAGAGGCAACAGAATAGTTGTGTTTTTCAAATTCAGTAATTTACAACAGGCAAACACTGTCAGGCTGTATTTTATGATTTAGAGATAGGATAGAGTGTGGGACTGAAAGCTGACGCAGCATTTAGACTCCAAGAATCTCAGTAATCTGCTGTATTCTATAGAATGTGTCGGCTTGTGTGTTTTACCCGGCTATATCAAACATAAGAGCAGTTAACTTATAACTTACACCAGCAAGTTAACTTTTTAAAAACTCATAATAAAAAAATAATAAAGCAGCAGCATGACCAAAATTTAACTTAAAGCAGTGCTTTAAAATGCTGCAACTACGAAGATTCAACAAATAATATACATATTTTGGGCTGCTTCTCAGAAGGCATCAGATTCAGCACCAAGCCAGCCTTCTTGAGGGAAAAAGTCCAAAATCATTATGTCGATCTAACATCCTAAGGTGACACAATGGGCAACCCAAAGGAGATCTAATAAGCAAGCAATCGATCAATAATGCTGGCTTGCTCATGGACTTAAATATTTAAAGCAAGCTTCTTGTCTCCATAACTGTATTAAACGGTTGAGAAAAGAATTCATCTTGAAACCTTAAAAGCTAGAAAAGTGCAGAAATAAGTTCTCCAGTGATTCTGATTATACTTTAATGTCCATTCCCTCATATGACTCACAAAACCTAAATAAATCTGCACAATTTATTCTCGTTACAGAATTGCCCTGGAATTTGGGCCTGAGGGAGAGAAAAGGAGGAGAGAAAGCAGGGGAAGGGGAAAGAGGTTTTAGATAAACAACTTAAATAGCTATGTTTTGAAAACATTTGGATAGAAACTTCCTTTATAGTTGATAGTGCTCTTGATTTATGGGAGCATGAAATACGTTACTGTAAATAACTTAAAGGAATGATGCACAATGCACCTTTTGGCATGCATCATAACCTTTTGGGGATTCCATATTAATTGAAGATAACACTGGCCAACAGCCATTATGGTGCTTCAAATGTTAGGTCTGTTTCTGGGTATACTTGACCTACTGATTTGAGATACAGATACCATCTACCGGTTGCTATCCGGTCACCCATAGAAAATCATGATAACCATATCTCAGGTAACTTCCAGACAGCATATAAACGTGCCCCAAAACGAGTTTAATAAGCCTGCTTAGGCACATGTTTAAGTCCCCACACCTCCCCGCAAAACCTGTGCTTTTCCAGAGGGATGTCTAGATTCTCTCCCAGTACCTTCCAGGAGGGCACCCAGACATTCAACTCCCCCGCCAAAGTAGCCCATAAATATTAAAAGAACTTACCTGGCCACCATTAAAGTACTTCTGGAGTCCTCCTAGCACAGAGAAATGACATGCTAGGCGATGGGGAGGGGGGGGGGAATAGGAGCGATTTTCCTCCTGCCCACCTCTCCTGAGGACTCTGGTAGGACCTTAATGGTAGTTGGGTGTTATTTTTTTATTTTAAGGCCTTCTGGGAGGTGATTTGGGGAGGGGGTTGTGCCCTCTGGGCTTTCAGTGTCATACAGTCCAAAAAGCCCAAGAAAACTGTGTGGATTGGGTCTGGGGATTTTGTGACCGGGTCTCCAAGCCCAATCCACACTGGGTCCATACCTGGAAAGACCTGGATCTCATCAAAATCCGGGTCTTACCAGGTAATTCAGGACAAAACAGTGTCTTCCTGCTTTGTCTTGAATTGATACAATTTTAGCAGGTGGTATTTGGATGTTTGGATGCCTTAGATAAAGGCGCATAATCTCCCACATTTTGGGTCCTGCCTCTATGAGACCTAAGATACAATCTACCCAATGCAATTTTCTGAATCAGCACCAAAATTAACCCTAGGAACTGGCCTAAAAACCAAAACACCAAGACATTTTGGGGGGCAGGGTGGGGGATTGGGCTGTGCAATGAGCGCAGGACCTCAAATGGCCGATGTCTTGAGCAAGATGGAAGCTCCACATACCACCTCACTTGACAGGACTTGGGAAGCATCCTAGCATGCTTCTCCACCAGTCCAACTATGAATGGGCATGTTGCCCATCTCACAACATCGTTGGACTTCCAGCAGGGACCTTGCCTGTAAGTGGAGTAGAAGCGACATACGACAATTCTCTCTTGAACACAGGAGCATGTCCACATTGTGCCGGCTCCAATGGAGCCATCATGGATCCTCGCAATGAGGGCGACGCTTTCCATGTGATGGGGAAGCATTCCTGCAAGAGAGCAGCGCACAGGGCAACATATTTGCTCCACTGCCTTTCTTTTCTTCTGCAAAACAGGACACTTCACCTGGCCTTTGTGATAAGGTCCATAGTTAACCTTGGTCAGAATACCTAACTAGTCCAGTGATTCAGAAATGGGAACAATCATGCCTTTGAATTACAGACACTTTCCATAAACATGGTCACTGGCTAGGCTGGCTGGAAATTCTAGGAGTTGTAGACTAAAAAGGGAAATTTTCTAAGTGTTAAAAGGAAATTGTAGGTTTTGGATTAAATTTGCAACACGTTTGGGTAATTTCAAACAGACATCTTTCCCATTCACTGCTATCTGATCCTTTTCAAATGGAGATGCCAGAGAGTGAACTAGAGACCTTCGGTATGCAAAACATGTATACTACAACTGAACGATGGGCCCTTTCCAAATAAGAATATATGCATGCTGCTGCACATTCATTTTAAGCAGAACTGACGGATAACCTGCATGCATCCATTAACCTAGAATGGCTATGAGGACAATCCAACAAAGCTTATTCCTGGTTTGCTTGTTTCACCTCTAAATCTGTGCAGCTAAGCATATAAAAGGCAGATCACACTCATCCACAATTGAAAATGACACAACAAGGAAAGGGAGACTGTGTTTGGCATGTCTGGTGCTGAGAAAGTACTAAGGAACAATGTTAGCAAAAGTGGGGGGAAACTATGTTCATGACAACATAGCATTAGCAGTTTAAGCCCTCAATACAGTCAATAGACTTCATCACACAACGCCATATGTTGGTGTTTTTCAAATGTTGCCATTCTTTACAGCATATTGGCCTCTCAGTCTCTGAGTATCTGCTAGGAGTGTCCAAAATGGCAAAAGACAGGGTTTTTGTTGTTGTTGTTGTTCTGTTTTGATTTTGAATTTTGAGTTGTTATCGTGCCTCCATTCTGTTTTTGGGAAGATTCCGGGAGATTTGGGGGGGGGGGGGAGGGAATTCGGATTTGCTATTCGGGATCCGGATTTCCATTTGTGTTTCAGGAAGAATCTTTTCAAAAACAGAATTGGGGGGGGGGGTGAAATTTGAAACAAAAACAGGGCAAAAACAGAACGGATTTCTGCCATTTCACACACCCCAGTAGATTCCTTGTGCACTGCAGAAGATTGTGAGACATACTAAGCTACAAACACCTTTCTTTCGTGTTAACAGCCAGTCCATTAACTGATATTCCCTCCATCAACCAAGTAAAATATTAAATGCAAAAAAACAAAACAAAAACACTTGTAAATTAATGAAAATGGGGGACATTGGGGCATAAAAGTAGGGTGATTTATAAAACCAAAAAAAAAATTCTCAAAATGTTTGTTTATATTCTATACAAAACTCAGGCTCAAACTAGCTTCCAATTTTTTTAAAAAAAAAAAATCAGAAAATATCAAGATTTATACGTAGCCAGATCACCTAAATCACCAATTTAAAACGTACAATTTAAATGAAAAAAAGCAGTTTTTTTAAAGGGCTCACTGGTGGCGCAGCGGGTTAAACCACTGAGCTGCTGAACTTGCTAACCAAAAGGTTGACGGTTCGAATCCGAGGAGTAAGGTAAGCTCCCACTGTTAGCCCCAGCTTTTACCAACCTAGCAGTTTGAAAACATGCAAATGTGAGTAAATCAATAGGTATAACCTTGATTGAAAGGTAATGGTGCTTCATGCAGTCATGCTGGCCATATGACCTTGATTTGGCCACAGTGGTCCATGCTCTTGTTACACCCCGAATAGATTACTGCAACGTGCTCTACATAGGGTTGTCTTTGAAGACTGTTTGGAAAATTCAACTAGTCCAACGGGTAGCAGCTAAATTACTCACGGGAGCATCCTATAGGGACCGTACTACTCCTCTGTTATGTCAGCTCCACTGGCTGCCGATCCAGTTTCGAGCACAATTCAAAGTGCTGTATAAAATCCTATATGGACCTGTTCGAATGTATCTCCTTCTATGTCCCACCTAGGAGTCTAAGATCTTCTGGAGAGGCCCTGCTCTTGGCCCCGTCCCTGTCACAAACGTGGTTGGTGGGGACGAGGGACAGGGCCTTCTCAGTGGTGGCCCCCGCCTGTGGAATTCACTCCCCAGGGAAATTAGGTCATCTTCATCCCACCTCTCCTTTTAGAAAGAAATTAAAAACATGGATTTGGGACCAGGCCTTTGGGTTATCTTGCAGATTTGACAAGGACAATGTCGGCAATAGCTATGGAAATGGATTACAGACCAGTTGAATGGAATCTCCAATTACAGAACTCGGCAAGACAACGGCCATCAGACTGGCTTTATTTTCTAGTGGATTTTATTGTATTAACTTAATGTTTTTTAATTATTGATGACTACTGATTTTGATATGTATTTTATTGTGTTTAATTGTAGGCATCGAACATGTTCCCTGAGTCCCCCCCAGGGGGTTGAGAAGAGTGGGTTATAAATACCTGAAATAAAAATAATAATAAATTGGAGGTGTCTACAGACAAAACCAACTCTTTGGCTTAGAAATGGAGATGAGCACCATCCCCCAGAGTCGGACATGACTAGACTTAGTGTCAAGGGAAACCTTTACCTTTAAGGAAGAAGGTAAAGAGTTTTCAAATCTCTCCAAGACTGGTCTCTAAATGCAGATGTGGCCCTAGGTAATTTTCAGTGGTAAGCAAACAGTATTTCCCCCCCCCCCTCCCCCAACCAATCACTGATATATATTTTCTGTTCCTCGTGGGAGTTCTGTGTGCCACATTTGGTTCAATTCCATCATTGGTGGAGTTCAGAATGCTCTTTGATTGTAGGTGAACTATACATTCCAGTAACTACAACTCACATATGTCAAGGTCTATTGGTCTATTTTCCCCCAAGAGTGCCTCAAGAGCGCCCCTGGTCAAAATCAACTATACCGCAAATGCTTACTTTGCGTAACGGGTTGAGCCGCCCCTGTCTAAATGATTATTTTCCTGGAGTTGGGGCAAAATTTCCCAAAAGGGATCCATGGAATTATTGTGAGAGAAGAACTATGTAATCCGTTTCTAAGACCATTGATGCATACACAGAGGCCACATGTTTATTCGATTCTTCACAATGAAAGAAATGGAGGCAATTGCACGCATAACTCATAATACCATATGGCCACACTTAACAGCACTTGCAGACAGGAGAATATAAACTGGGCCCTAGAGTAAAGCTGTACAGAATAACAACCTAGTTCTGCCATTCATTCTGCATCCACAGCCATGCTCTGTCTAGAATCTTGTTAACATCGTTTTCGGCATATTTTGTTTTCAGCGCTGTACTCATGCACGCAGCAGGTTATCAACATCTTTCGAAAAATAAACCTTAAAGCAATTACCTTCCAGTAGATTTCTCCCAAGGGAGGACAATTTTACAATCAAGGCAATAATTGGGTGTAATTTTTTTTATCTGGTCCTCCTACGGCACCTATCCGTGGCTAGCGATGCAGTTCTGGAGAAAATGGAATCGCTAATCCATTTCCATGTAACAAGGGATGGAAAGACACACCAATTTATTTCTGGCGCATCTAATCAAGGTTGTTTGCAATGCTGTAAAATGGCAATTGCTCGGCTGCTTTTATTTTCTCCTGCTGATCGAGATACAGGGGAGGTTTTGTTTGCAGGGCATGGAGAGCGGAGATGGCTGGTTCAAACAATAATATGCTCTTTTTTATTGTTGGAACACCTGCTGCCTCTGTCAGTACAGGCTCATCCATTATGCGACACATTAGTGGGGACGGCACCGCAAACAAGTCATGTTAAAGCCCAGTGTCAATGCGAAGACACACAAAGTGTAATTTTATTTTTAAGGAAGGTTTGTTTTTCCATTGATTTCTGTTTATATTGCTGCTTTGTGCTCAGTAGCAAGCTTCTTTTTAAAAAAGCAATTTCCAAATAGAACCAACTTTTAAAAAAAAATGTCAGGGACAATTCATGATCTACGGAAATGAATCACTAGGCTTTTCATTATGTTCAGTGCAGAACTGGGATGCATTCCAATATACAGTAGTTCAAATGAATCAATTTCTCCTAATTTTAAAAAGTAAGCTGTAAAACATGTGACTGAGAAAGACTTGGAAATTCACATTTGCCAGGTTACCTTGTATAATAAAATTAAAAGGCTGTCTGGGCAGGGTGGACAAACAATCCCACCGCTGCCACCAGTATAATAAAATTAAAAGGAATATCTAGGCAGTGTGGACAAACGAATCACACCGCTGCCACCAATATAGCGAAATTAAAGGCTGACCCTATGATAAATATGTCAGTGACCGAATGTCCTTGGTAGTATTAGCCGCCACCACCTCAGAATTATTGGCCTGAGGAACCAAAGGGTGTGAATGCGTTATAGGTAAGGGGTGTTTGAGCTCTTGATTCTTCTATGGCTTCCTCACTAGCTGACTGGACTTTAAAATGGTTTGACAGAATGAGTTCTGAGGAAATGGATGGATTGAGGCATAAACCAGTTAAAAGTTAACTAGAAAGAGTTTATTGAACGTTATATTAACCACAACTCATAAAAGTGAGTGGTACAGAAGCGCAATTCAGTTGCAGGAACTTGGTTACTTAAACAAATAGATTCCCTGACAGAAAAGCTTTTAATAACTGTGAGACTCCTAAAACATACTGTTCTAACTTTAGACACAGTATCTCTGGAGAACAGATCCCTATCTGTCTCCACCACAGGGTAGTAAGCTCTAGAGACAAATCTTTCTTTTACTGGCTCTCACAACACAGTAAAATACTAGCCTATTGTCTCAGCCTATTTCCCTAAACTTAAGGCTCACTAAAAGCTCTTTCTTTTCTGTCAGATCCCTGCTGTAACTCCCTATCTTAAAATCACAACCTTCTCTGTCTCAAGTCAAGATCCTTCTCTCCCTGTCAAAACTGGCAGCTTATTTTCCTTCTCTAAACCGACTCCTCCCCCAATTGCTATACCCAATCAGGAGTCAGCTTGACTCCTCCTCCTGCTCTGCCTGCCCTCCAAGATGACAGCCACTGTCATACAGGCTTCGGCCTAGCCGTCTAAAAGGTAGTTTTCATTACACCTTGGTATCTTGGAGACCCGGTGCTAAACTGAAGCAGTAAAAAATGGTTTTATTATTTACTAGCTTGGGGACCCAGTGCTGCCCAGGTTATTTGAGAAAAGAATTGTTTATCAAGGTTGGTCTTTATCAGTTATTTATATGGCTCACAGTTATTTATATGGCTCACAGGTACTGCAAGCCCTATCAACTGTGGTCCATCCTCCTCCAAACTGCAGTAGGATGTAGAGTGGGTCATGGGGGCTCTGTGTGCCAAGTTTGTTCTTGATCAGTCATTGGATGAGGGTTACAGTGGTCTCAGAAAGTGAGTGAAGGTACTGTAAGTCCCATCATCCATGGTCTGTCCTCCTCCAAACAGCACCAGGATGTAGAGTGGGTCATGGGGGCTCTGTGTGCCAAGTTCGGTCTTGATCAGTCATTGGATGAGGGTCACAGTGGTCTCAAAAAGTGAGTGATGGTATTGCAAGTCCCATCATCTATGGTCCATCCTCCTCCAAACTGCAGTAGGATGTAGAGTGGGTCTTGCGGGCTCTGTGTGCCAAGTTTGGGTTGTATTGGTAATTTTCTGACACAGCCTCAGGCCTTTTCCTCTCTGTCACCTCAGAATCTTGGAATTTTGAGGCTGGCCAATCAGAGACCATATGCAAATTGTACCACAGTGGCAGCCAATCAAAACGCTGCCACATATGCCTCCCGTCCTCCCTCCGCATACAAACACTGACTTTTATTATATACATAGATTAACCATATTTATATACCGCCCTTCTCAGCCCGAGGGCGACTCGGGGCAGTTCACAAAAGGCACAATTCGATGCCTACAATAACATAAAACCCATTAAAACATTTAGCATAAATAACATTTGATAAAATAAAATAAAACCAATAAAAATATTATCTTCTCTAAAGCTCTGCTCCTTAAATTGTGGGTCCAAATTCCAAATAGGGTCTGTGCTGTCGCACACTGGGCCTATGACAATGCCTGTTTACAGGACATGTTTTCTGTATGCCCAACGGGACACCGGGGTGCCTCAGCTAAAGGGTCCCACAGGTTTCCCAACACAAAGTTCTGTAGAGGCTCAAATTAAGTCCAACAAAGTTCTTTATTAAGGCTTAAATCTTCGAACAAGTGAATAAAATGCCATATTATCTTGAAAAACTGGTAGCTTTTTCAATCTGCCGACAAGGGACAGGCAACTGCTTGATAAACTGTTCTTTTCCTCTTTAGGGAAACCTTCCGACCCCTCCTTGGGCAATCTTTCTTAACCTTGCTGGCGTGAGGTCCCAACTCCCGGCTCCAAGCTGCATTACGGATAGCCCGAGTGGTCCCTTACCAGGCAATGGTTGCTGTAGATCTGTCAAGAAGGAGTCCTGTAGATTCGCCACAAAGGCTGTAGGAACTATTTCTTTTGCCCAGCAAAGGCTGGCTGTATTCCTCTATCAAAGCTGTGGAACTGAAACTTTACTCCCCAGCAAAGCTGTAGAGGTTTTCCTTTTCCCCCAGCAAAAGCTGGCTGTAGATCTATAGCTTTGACCCTGGCAGAGCCATAAGAAGCAAAGCTTTTACAGGTAGAGAAAAGCAAAGCTTTTACAGG
Source organism: Anolis sagrei (assembly GCF_037176765.1). Lineage (NCBI taxonomy): Eukaryota > Metazoa > Chordata > Lepidosauria > Squamata > Anolidae > Anolis > Anolis sagrei. The sequence continues at coordinate 79,441,514 of NC_090025.1, forward strand.
CAGAGAAAAGCCCACACTTCCTACTGTAGGGCTCCAAACTGTGAGACTAAACTGAAAGTCCCCTTTTCCCTCCAAAACCTGGGGAACGGGGCGGATCTAAAGGCTCTAATGATGATTGATAGGTTGTTGGCCCTATGATTGCAACCTGGGGATGCAACCTGATTGCAAAAAAGCATAGCTTGAATAGATTCATGCAAACTAACAGTGCAATAAAAAGAAATTCAAATCTCCTGGCACAGCCGTGGCAGCACAGGGTCCCTTTAACGCAATGTTGGGGTCACAAAAAATGTAGCAGCAATAAAAGTTTCTCAATGCCACCTGTTTTTACAAATCTGTTAGCAACAAGGAGCAATGTTTACAGTGGACTCTGCAAAAAAAAATGCTCCAGCTGTACTCCACAAAAAGGAAAATCGGACTATTAAGGAGGCCTTGCAAATGCTGATATATTCTCAGAAAATATCTTATTTTTATACCTATTTTATATACTTGGGTTCATGTTTAAAAAACACTGTCTTTGATTAGACTTTCTTTATAATAAAAAGGAACTTCCTCTACCTACTACACCCCACCCCCCTCTCCTTTTTTTTTTTTTACTAGCAATCTGCACAAACGCTTAACATAAAGGTGTGCAGGCAGATAATAAAGACAGGGGAAAATCTAAGGGCCAGCCTTATGAATAAATCCAAGCTGGGTTTATAATGTGTGTTCGGGTCATGGAACTAATTTGATAGGAATTGGCTCCAACATCAAAGGGAACGGGATCATAGGAAATATATTAAGTGACATCCAGATATAACTAGCAGACAGATCAGAAATATATACTCCACTTCGCTACACACTTAAAGGAGTCTGAGCCTAGCCCCATAGGACACTAATCTGCATTAAATTTTCATATCCTAATTTATACCTATCTGTGCAAATCGGAGGGGGACAGGTTGCAAAGATTTATTTAAACCAGATAGCTCAAAGCCAGCCAACTAATTTAGCATCCAAATCACATGAGAAGTAAAATTGATTCTTAAATTAATGTATATTCTCAGCCCCAGTTCATTCCAAATCCAGGGAACAAAATCAACCTCTGTACATGGCATTCATTGACATTGCAAAGGCGTTCGACACAGTGAACCGCAGTGCACTCTGGACCATCTTTCAAAAAATCAGGTGCCCTAACAAATTTGTGAACATCCTGTGGTTCCTCCATGATGACATGATGGCAACAGTCTTGGACAGCAGTGGCTCCCAAAGTGATCCATTTAAGGTCGAATCAGGTGTTAAACAGGGATGTGTTATTCCTCCATTTTATTTTCCATCTTCATCACTATGATACTTCATCTTGTTGATGGGAAGCTTCCCACCAGAGTGGAAATCATCTACCAGACAGATGGCAAGCTGTTTAACCTCAGCAGACCGAAAGCCAAAACCAAGGTTACAGCAACATCTGTTGTAGAACTCCAATATGCTGATGACAACGTCATCTGTGCGCATTCAGAAGAAGACCTACAAGCCACTCTAAACACCTTTGCAGAAACATAGGAGATGCTCGGCCAGTCATTAAACATCGAGAAAACCAAAGTGCTCTTCCAGCAGTCGCCAGCCAATCCCTCTCCAATGCCAGAAAAACAGCTTAATGGTGTAATATTAGAAAATGTTGACTATTTCCGCTACCTTGGCAGCCACCTCTCCACCAAAGTCAACATTGACACTGAAATACAACACTACCTGAGCTCTGCGAGTGCAGCATTTTTCCGAATGAAGCACAGAGTGTTTCTGGGACATCTGTAGGGATACCAAGGTGCTTGTTTATAAAGCTATTGTCCTCCCAACCCTACTATACATCTGCGAGACGTGGACTATCTACAGATGTTATATGCAACTCCTAGAACGATTCCATCAACGTTGCCTCTGAAAAATCCTGCAAATCTCCTGGGAAGACAGAGAGAAACATGCCAAGAGAAAGCCACGTCAAGCCAACCCTGACCGGAACCCCCTTCCACCTGGAAGCCAATGCCCTCACTGCGGGAGAACATGCAGATCAAGAATAGGGCTCCACAGTCACCTACGGACCCACCGCCAGTATGCTGATTTTGGAAGACAATCCTACTTGGACAACGAGGGATTGCCTAACTAACTAACTCATCCCAAATCAGTTGTTTAACCTTCCTTACTCCCACAACCCGGCCTGTGCCATGGTCTTCCTTACCTCCTGCAGCTGAGCCAAGTACTATTCCAGTGCCGTGGTGTCTGTCTTTCTAACAAAAGCCAACAGTTTAGGGCTGCTTGTTGCTGGTGCAGCGTGTGGAGGGAATTATTCTGAGGAGCATTCAAAAAATCTCTTTCTACATATCAGTGCAGCCACTTGTCATATTTATTCTCATTTTCCATGGGTAAACAAAACATGTACATGAGACAAAATCCTTTTGGCCAAAGTTTTCATGCTTTTTTAAAATAACTGAATCGCAAGACCTGACAACGTAGCCCTTTTCTTTATATCTTGACAATTGCTGATACTGAGCAGATTAAAGATGAAAGAGCTGAGATTACAGTAAGAGCTGCCTTTCAGTAGATTTGCTTGCATCTTTGGTATGGGATGTCAAAGTAAGGGATATATTGCCTGTTTTCAAATCAAATCCAAAAGGGTTTATTTTTAGTTTCTCATTCCTAATCCAAATTGTATAATGACAGAATACAGAGCTTTATAGAGTGAGCTGAAATTCGTAAGACTTGCCAAAATTAAAGCTTCCGACTTAGAGTCAGCCTTGCGCAATCCTACACGTGCCTACTGAAAATTCTCATTGCCATACAGAAATGTGTAGCGTTTGTCCAAAAACGGTCACCTCTATGGAGAAACATTCCCTTATTAAGTGTACAGTTTTGCTCTTCCCTCCATTATGATGCTTTAAATTGCACAGGAAAAATAGGATGAGTTGGCATGTCTGTACAGTGCCATCTAGAAGGAGTGCTGTCCATTTGTGATGAAAGACAGGGAGGACAATGACATTATTGCCAAAGTTGGAAGAGAAGGACAATGACATTCATGCCAATTTTGATCACTATATCTCAGATAACTCTAGAAAATAGCAAGAGAGACAGAACCACTCTGAAAATGCCAATGAACAACATAAAGATTGCTTGCAATTCTTCTTGTGTTCAACAAGAAAGACTGCTTTAACACACTGAGTGTTGGAAATAGCAACCATCTACAAGCCTCCTATACTAGTTATTTGTTATGTATATAATTGAGATTGCTGACTATATTCCTGCCCCTAGCAGACCGTGGAAAAAGAATCTGCGAACCCCACCTCCTCCAAGATGAACTGAACTACCTAAACTGGGTGTAACGATGCCACCAGTTTAGGAGCCACCACTTTGTAAGGACTTACTAAATTGATAACACAACTAATAGCTTGTAATATTGAATTGGTCTTTCTCCAATGTGTAGCGTGGCTTAACTTGAAAGTATTTGTAACAGAGACTTGGCTTTAGAAGAAACTGTAACAAGTTTATTGAAGTATAGAAGAAGCTTGATGGTTTCAATGTTTCTTAACTCTTAAAGGTACATTTCTTCAGAGGTTACATTTAATACATTTCAGAAAACAACTCTTAAGAGGACTATTCCTTCCACTAAACAGGTTTTGAACTTATTTTCCTTCAAAATGTGTTTCTTTCCTTAACTGATTATTTCAGGTACAAGCTTATTCTTTCCTTATGTTATTTCTGTTGCAGTAAAGATGCTTACTGGGTTTCTCTCACCCTTTCTACTCATACACTAACTACTAACCCAAATAAGAAGGTTGTTGGGAAGGTTGTTGATTCCTTTTGAATCTCATGTCTTCCAACACTGGATGAAGTATGCATACCGTGTCAGATGAAAACCAAGAGCATCTTATCAGAATATGATCAAGATGGCAAAAGCTGAAAGCTAAAGAGGTTACAGCAGTTTGCTTTTGCCTGAGCCAACTGGGGAGGGCAGAATTTTACCTCCGCTTATCTCTCACTTGCTAAGCAAATTGAGTACAAATTACTTTAGCACATTGAGTAGCAGTTTGCAGAACTGATGTCAGCTGAGCACAAAGGGAAATGTGGGAAGTAAAGAGAGAAACTTAATCCTAAAAGCAGCTGAAAAGTAGGATGATAGTGTTAATCAGCTATGTCTCTGCCAAATCAGGGCAGTTGGAGGATACGGAATCTGCCTCCTACAGATATAAACAAAGACATCAAGAATATTACCACCATTTAGATCTATTGCATAAAATGATTTTACCCAAACAGATGGTGAAAAATTATTAGTGAGACAGAAAAATCAAAGACACTTACTTAGCTCCATAAAGAACTTGAAGACAGAAGTTACTTCTGAGCAACTGCATGGCAAAAGTACGATCCTATAGATCTCTGCTCAGTAGGAAACTGCTTTAAATTCAAAGGGGTTGTCTCCCAGGAAAGTGAGTATAGAGTTGCAGTCAATGTCTCTTAAATTATATTGAGAAAAAACGGCTAAGAGCCAAAACATTTCCTTCGTATTGAATTTCCAAGCCACAAGCCAGAAAACACTGGTATTTACTCCAAGGCTAATAAAGAGAATTATGGTGTGGTCTTTGGCCACCATTTCAAAGAGAAATATTTCTTTAAAGTTTGTTTTACGTCAAGAAGTTTACAACTTGCCAAAACAAAAACAGCTTTGGATGAATTAAATGCACTTCTGAATGTGATTTAGTATACCCAAACGTTCTGCCTGGAGTGCCTCTTGCACTGCTGCTCCCGACCACATCCTGCAATTGATTACCAACAAGCTCCTCGCCTGCCCCCCCCCCCCCCCCCCACTTCCCTCTCCACGGAGCTTAACCAGGAAATCTGGAGCTAAAAAATGCAAGTTTGTGTGGCGGGGATGTAAAACAACTCTTCACCATATCATTTCTCAGTAACAATATGCTACTTAACTACTTTTTTCAGATCTACACATTCCCTTTCAAGAAATAAATGACATTTCAGAAAGGTTATCGATGACTACTAGTCACACTGGGTTTAAGTTACTACTAGGATCAAAGATAGTATGCCATTCAATGGGAGCTTAGAAAATATAGTATATCCGTTTTTTGTCATGTTGGGAGCAACTTGAAACTGCATGTTGCTTCTGGTGTGAGAGAATTGGCCGATTGCAAGGACGTTGCCCAGGGGATGCCCAAATGTTTTGACGTTTTTACAATCCTTGTCGGAGGCTTCTCTCATGTCCCCACATGAGGAGCTGGAGCTGATAGAGGGAGCTCATCCACGCTCTCCCCGGATTCGAACCTGTAACCCGTCGGTCTTCAGTCCTGCCGGCACAGGGGTTTAACCCACTGCGCCACGGGGGGCTCCTAGTATATCTATGGAACCAATATACAATTTAATTTGTCTACGGCAGTGGTTCTCAACCTGGGGTCCCCAGGTGTTTTTGGCCTACAACTCCCAGAAATCCCAGCTAGTTTACCAGCTGTTAGGATTTCTGGGAGTTGTAGGCCAAAAACATCTGGGGACCCCAGGTTGAGAACCACTGGTCTACGGCTTAAACTGTAGATAAGTTTAACTTATCTACAGCTTTAGAGCCCTCGGAGGCGCAGTGGGTTAAACACCTGTGCCGGCAGGACTGAAGACCAACAGGTCGCAGGTTCCAATCTGGGGAGAGGCAGATGAGCTCTCTCTATCAGCTCCAGCTCCTCATGCGGGGTCATGAGAGAAGCCTCCCACAAGGATGATAAAACATCAAATCATCCGGGCATCCCCTGGGCAACATCCTTGCAGGTAGCCAATTCTCTCACACCAGAAGCGACTTGCAGTTTCTCAGGTCGCTCCTGACACGACCAAAAAAAAAATATCTAAGGCTTCACCTATTCGCTTAGGGCTTTCTGTAGAAGGTGTTGAGCAGCAAGCGGATCTTAGCAACGTCCCATGCACAAGACACACAGACAAGAGTAAAAATGTACAGAAAAATCTTTACTCTTAATAGCAGAGATGAAACACAAACTTGCGAAGTTGCATACAAAAACAAACAGTGCAAGAAACTTAAATAGTCTGTGTAAGAAACACAAAATAAGGCATCTTCAGTCAAATGGGAAAGCAAAACATAAACCTTGAGCAAACAGCTATTCCACCATAGCCTCTTTTAGAGCAGCATAACAGCTTCTCCAACCTGCTCCTCAGAGCAGAGCATTTGAGTACAGATCTCCTCAAAGAAAATGCTCTCCAGAACTGTATTCTAAAAACCCATACACTTATACCTTATTGGGTGTGGTCCAAGATTGCTGGTTGACCTACATTACCAGCTGCACATAATAATAACCATCATAAGGTTTTTCTTCAACACACACACATACACATTTGGTCCTGCTACAATTTACTGTAACAGATGGCACACCTCTCTGTGCCTCCGTTGTTTGTTCCATTGGAAACAATAATTAGCTATTATCTGAGGGGTTCACGTGTACAGACAAGGTCCAGAAATATATCTGTCATGGAAATGGGCTGGTATCATACATGTTTGGGACTGCAACTTGTAGAATTTGCAGCCAGCACGGCCATAGCCACTTGCTTGGGAATTTAAGGAGGAGAACGTAGGTCTGTCCTGCCTGGGGGATTCCTTAATGTCCATTCAATATAGTCTGCCTGCTTCAGTGCTAGGCCAGAAGAAAACGATCAGACAGATCTGAGAGCAACTTGAAACGGATGTTACACAACCATGGTGAATCTACAAATGTAAGACATGCCAAGTCTTACTAAGTACTGCCGTCCAGATGTTGATGCTCCGCACAAAGCTCTCAGCACCGCTTTAAAGTCATCACAGGCACCAGGAGGCCAAGTTTATAGTTTTAGTTTGGTTTACAGTTATTTACAATCGCTCGAGCAAGATTGTGAACTTGACCCGGCAGCCCATTAGCACTTTGCATAGATGGAAGATGTTAAGAGTTCTATAAAACTTCCCTTGAGAAACTTGTGCCGAGGACTGTCCTCTGCGACAGAACACATCACAACGGTATCCCACTCCCCTCACCCTTTTGTTCACATTTCGTTCCAAAAATAGGAATGGGAAAGCACGTAAATTAAACAGCAGTAAAAAATCTAATTACATTTTTAAGGGCTGTTGATTATTTAAGATTCTTTTTGAACGTTAACGATGCATTACATTTAAACAATACATATCATCAACAGATAGATAAACGATAAAATCCAGGTGGGATTATTACAGCTAAAACCTGGTATGTAGTCATTAGAAGTCGTTTCATACCGGAGGGCTTTAACTCAGATGCAACTATACCAAAATGAAGCCCTTCTACGTCTGTTTGAATTATCTGGCAGGAAATTAAGGCACTTTGTTGATTGAAATCAACAGAATGTCACACACACCCAACTTTGGTTGGATCACAATCCTTGGGATTATCACAAAGTATTTTGATGCCATTTTGTTCATATCGGAAGCATGAAAATTCTCAAAACATCAGTCATCAGTTTTGTCCCTATGAGCTTGAAGGAAATTCAGACTGACAATCATTTCCAAAACACAATATCGAGAAACCTCAAGAGGTCACTGTTTCAAATGAATCACATGGAATATATAATAAATTATATGAATATCAAAACAATAAACAATTTGATGGCCAACTAAAAGTCTAGGCCAGTGTTTCTCAACCTGGGGGTCGGGACCCCTGGGTGGTCATAAGAGGGCATCAGAGGGATTGCCAAAGACCATCAGAAAACACAGTATTTTCTGTTGGTCATGGGTTCTGTGTGGGAAGTTTGGCCCAATTCTATCATTGGTGGGGCTCAGAATGCTCTTTGATTGTAGGTGAACTATAAATCCCAGCAACTGCAACTCCCAAATGTCAAGATCTATTTTCCCCAAACTCCACCAGTGTTCACATTTGGACATATTGAGCATCCGTGCCAAGTTGGTCCAGATCCATCATTGTTTGAGTCCACAGTGCTCCCTGGATGTAGGTGAACTACAACTCCAAAACTCAAGGTCAATGCCCACCAAACCCTTCCAGTATTTTCTGTTGGTCATGGGAGTTCTGTGTGCCATGTTGGTTCAATTCCATTGTTGGTGGAGTTCAGAATGCTCTTTGATTGTAGGTGAACTACAACTCCCAAATTACAAAGTCAACCCCCCCCCCAACCCCACCAGTATTCAGTATCAGGTATTTGTGCCAAATTTGGTCCAGTGAATGAAAAGGTATCCTGCATATCAGATATTTACATTACGATCCACAACAGTAGCAAAATTACAGTTATGAAGTAGCAATGAAAATAATGTTATGGTTGGGGGTCACCACAACATGAGAAACTGTAGTAAGGGGTCGCGGCATTAGACAGGTTGAGAACCACTGGTCTAGGGAATAACAGCAATAGCAGGTTGAGGGGCACTTTAGAAGACTTCCAGGGGAAGGGAGGTCCAGCTCCAAAAGGTAATAGGAACAAGGTGTCTGAGTGACACATCTTGCCATTTCTGATGATGGCCATGTTGCAAAAATGCCATTTACAGTAAAACTCCAGGCCATTCCACACAGCTGAATAAAATTCCACATTATCTGCTTTGAACTGGGATATATGGCAGTGTGGACTAAGATAACCCACTTCAAAGCAGGTATTGTGAGATTTTCTGCCTTAATATTCTGGGTTATATCGCTGTGTGGAAGGGCCCTGCCATATCCATGGGAGCAGCACTGGCAATTTAACTTATCCTCATCCAAAAATGATGTCCTCTCTAGACACTTTCTAGGTTCTCCAGTATGATTCTACAGCATACTTCTGCTAGAGATTGACCATAGGGTCACATTGTAGGACTGAAAGATGTTCTCTCTGGGTATTTTCTAGGTCATCCAGTGCAATTCTACATTACGGATATGGGCCACAAAGTTCCTGGGAACAAATTCAAGTTCCTAAAGGCCCAGTTGGCCACTCTGTACTAGATCAAGTTTGGCTTCAGCATTGTTTGTTTGTTTACAAAAGAGTCATTCATTGCTTCAACTAATCAAGGCTCTGGCAGTAGTTTACCAAAGAAATAATTCACTATTGGCCTGAAGGATTACACTCCAGGCACCCTCAAGCAGTAGAGGGTACAGAGAGAACTTTGAGAGTTTGGAAACCATCATAGGTTTTGGGTTTGTTTTTTTTTAGAAAAAAGACAAAAGAAGGAAAAACTGATGGTCACCAATGGCCACTCTGCAACCTGAACCATCCCCTTTATTGTAGATGGATTTTTTAAATAAATATATAGAGAAAGAGGGAGTAGAAGGCCATGGAAACAGAATGCCATCCCAGATCACAAACACATCTTCACATCTATGACTAACATATTTAATCTGCTTTTATATCTGACATAATTGGGAACTGCGATTCCCTTTCCCTGGGCACCTGTGCCACATTCTATGTTGTTCTGGTCATAGACTGTAATAAATCATTGACTGACTAACATTCAGTCCTCAATTTGGATGGAACTTACTTGCACAATTTAAATACAGTGCTAGATGGAGTACATTATATAAGATAGTGGGCTCAGCTGCAACATGAAATGATTAACCAATGGAAATTCATGATCATGGGGTTTTAAAAAACAAAGATGACATATTCTTGAAATTTTCCTCAGTGGTATGGATGGAGAAAATATGAAACTTAGCCACTTGGGGCCAATCGCATTTTAAAAACACTATTGTTCGCAGGTTCTAGTCCACCTCCCATCCCCAGAAAGCACATGCTTTTCTTGGGGAGGTGTGTCCAGATGCACTCCTGGAACCTTCCAGCAAGACAGGGAGACAGCCTCCACCCCTTTCCAAAAATCCTTTAAAAGTGTTTAAAAACTAAAATAATTTACCCAGCCTCCATTAAAGTGCTACTGGAACTCTCCTGGAGATTTTCCTGGCGGGTCATTCCTGTGCATCAGAAGAGCTCCAGTAGTACTTTAATGGTGGCCGGTTAAGTTATTTTACTGTTTAAATGCTTTTCTGAGGGGTTTGGGGAGGGCATTATTTATTTATTTATTTACTTTATTTGTATACCGCTGTTCTCAGCCCTTAGGCGACTCACAGCGGTTAACAACAAGAACAGCAAAAAATTCAATGCTACAACAACACGGTATATAGAAACAATTAACATCATAAACACATTAAACAGTTAACAACAATAACCATCCAATGGCGTCTCATAACTAAAAACATGATCCAGATTCGTCATCCATTGTTCCATTCCTATGTTCATTACACTCATTGCACTGTCTATTCGAATGCCTGTTCAAATAACCAGGTTTTCAATTTTTTCCAGAATACCATTAGTGATGGAGCCGATCTAATGTCCGTGGGAACGGCGTTCCACAGCCGAGGGGCCACCACTGAGAAGGCCCTATCTCTCGTCCCCACCAGCCGTGCTTGTGAAGCAGGTGGGATCGAGAGCAGGGCCTCCCCGGATGATCTCAAAGCCCTAGTGCAGTGGTTCTCAACCTTCCTAATGCTGCGACCCCTTAGTACAGGTCCTCACGTTGTGGTGACCCCCAACCATAATGTTATTTTCGTTGCTACTTCTTTAATTCTTCTACTGTTATGAATCGTAATATAAATATCTGATATGCAGGATGTATTTTCATTCACTGGACCAAATTTTGCACAAATACCCGATACGCCCAAATTTGAATACTTTGGAGGGGATTGATTCTGTCATTTGAGAATGTTGGAGTTGCTGGGATTTATAGTTCACCTAAAATCAGAGCCTTTTGAACTCCACCAATAATGGAATTGAATCAAACTTGGCACACAGAATTCCCATGGCCAAGAGAAATACTGGGAGAGTCTGGTGGACACGGACCTTGAGTTTTTGGAGTTGTAGCTCACCTACATCCAGAGAACACTGTGGACTCAAACAGTGATGGATCTGGATCAAACTTGGCACAGATAATCAATATGCCCAAATGTGAACACTGGTAGAGTTTGGAGAAAATAGACCTTGCCATTTGGGAGTTGTAGTTGTTGGGAGTCATAGTTCACCTACAATGAAATAGCATTCTGAACCCCACCAATGATAGAATTGGACCAAACTTCCCACGCAGAACACCCATGACAAAGAGAAAATACTATGTTTTCTGATGGTCTTTGGTGACCCCTCTGATACCCCCTCATGACCCCCACAGGGGTCCCGACCCCCAGGTTGAGAAACACTGCCCTAGTGGGTTCATAGGCAGAGATGCGATCAGATAGGTAACTTGGGCCGCATTAGAGCCCTGTTGGGTATTGCAGCCTCATGGAGGCTGGTAAATGCTAGAGGGCTGTGCGGATAGCTCCCTCAGAAGTCCTAGGACTTCTAAGGGGGCAGTCCAGACTTTGTACACAGCGGGAAAGACGTGGGTCTTTCAAGAAGACCTGTGTCTTTCCCACTAACAAATTACCTCAGCACAAAAAAGGGTTTTCCTCCAAGACAGCCAACACCTTGAGACATCTAAGAAATCTAAGTTGTTCAATGACAAGCAATCTGATATGATTTCTTACTTTTCAGGAATATAAGGATAACAGGTAGTTTGAGAAGCAAACTGACACAGTATCAACAGTGTCAACTTGTGAAAACTGCAGATTGCAGTATAATCCTGGCAAGATCACTGGATTTCCTTAGAAGTGAATTGTGCTTGCATTTAAGAACCCTAGATTTTATGTACTTTCCTGTGTTCCCAGATAGAAATACAAAGATGCCCTTGTAAGGTAACAAGCAGAACACACAAAAGTAAGAAATTACGAGTTCTCAGTCTCTTGAGTCACTCAGTAATAAAGCTAATGGCAGAACAATTAAAAACATAAACAAAGGCATGCCAGTACAAACACTCTAAATCTGTAGAGGCTCCATGCAAAAGCAAATGAGAATTTCCAATTTCAGCTTATTCTGTTTTAAAGCAAGAGCCCTTCTCACTTTCCTTTATCATATATATCAGATAATGCAGAGAGGGCACTTCTGTAGTTGCTTTTCTTCAATTGCTTGCTCCATCCCTTCAAGTTACCAGTTCCAGAGGATTTTCTTTCAGTCATTTTTGGAAGTTACAAAGAAGTGGATTCCACATCAGATTCATTTACACTAAGAAAGAAGAAAGACTCTAAAAGTAGCTACATGATGATAGAATTCATACTTGACTTGAATAAGAAGTTGCTACATTTGAATTGCAATATGACTCGGTGACAATTTACTTCTGTCTGCACTTTGGATCTTAGCCTTGAGTACTTTTGAACACGAAACTCTGCCTACAGAGCCAGAGAAAATTATGCCTAAATTTGACTGAAATTTCTGGCACTCGTTGGTCGCATTCACAACTAATTCATAGAAAAAACTGAGCTGGATCATTGGTATATATATTTATTCTATTTACTTTCTGTTCTGTCTTTCTCTACTGAATGTTGGCTGACTATTAAGTAATACAAATACAATTGAAAAATGAAATGTATAGATACTGAAGAAGAAGAAGAAGAAGAAGAAGAAGAAGAAGAAGAAGAAGAAGAAGAAGAACAACAACAACAACAACAACAACAACAACAACTTTATTTTTCTACCTTGCCTCCATCTCCCCAAAGGGACTTGGGGCGGCTTACATGGGGTTATGCCCAAGGCAACACACAATTAAAAACAAAACAGCAAAATATTAAAACATAAGAACAGCATCATTGTAAACAATAAAACAAGCATTATAAGCAACAACATAGATGATACCTCTAGTTCCTTTATCCGGGTGGAGGCCAGTAGGGGGAGCTAGAGAGAGAAGGATAGTCCATTTCATAGGGAGGGAGTTGAAGGAGAAAAACTATTTTCCCCATTTTCACTGGCTATTCCCCCTCCCCACTTCCCATATCATAAATGAGGGTTGTTTCCGCAATGGGGACATTTTTTTTGGGGGGGGGGGGGAGGGATAACAGGAAAACAGGAGGGAATTGTTTTACTTATTCAAAACCTAACCCCACCCTCATAAAATAGACTACCCTTCTCTATCTAGCACCCCCTACTGGCCTCCGCTTGGATAATGGAACAATACCAATGTATGAAAGCACAGAAAGTTGAATTGCAAAATTTCAAAGGCACACCAGTGAGAACATATACAGTATGCATTCAAATAAATGCCTCTTCCACAGTTCAGCGAGCTTCGCTGCCAAAAGGCCAGTTCAGTGTAGTCTACAAGTCAAGTAGACAGTCTACACATTAGCTCTGCAGGGTTTCAGAAAAAAAGATTTTTTTCCAACCCTTCCTGTAGTCACACAACAGTTATAATGTTATGATTCCATTTTAACTTCTATGGCAACATTCTTAAGGAATCCTGGGATTTGTAGTTTGATAAGACATTAGATCTCTGCCTGAGAATTATACAAGGGTAGTCTAAAAGAAATGCCTCCATTGCTCTAACTTTTATTTCACAGCTACTGGACTATCTATGCATGCTATGACAGAGGTAACCTTACTTTTTCTGAATGAAGCAGAGAGTGTTTGAAGACTGGGACATCCATAGGGATATCAAGGTGCTTCTTTATAAAGCTGTTGTCCTCCCAACCCTGCTATACGCCTGCGAGACGTGGACTATCTACAGACATCACATGCAATTCCTGGAATGATTCCATCACTGTTGTCTCCAAAAAATCCTGCAAATCTCTTGGGAAGACAAGCTGACAAATGTCAGCGTGCTGGAAGAAGCAAAGACCACCAGCATTGAAGCGATGGTCTTCCGCCATCAACTCCGCCGGACCAGCCACGTTGTCCGGATACCCAACCACCGTCTCCCAAAGCAGTTGCTCTACTCCGAACTCAAGAATGGCAAACGGAATGTTGGTGGACAGGAAAAGAGATTGAAAGATGGGCTCAAAGCCAACCTTAAAAACTCTGGCATAGACACTGAGAACTGGGTAACCTGGGACCTTGAGCGCTCCAGCTGGAGGTCAGCTGTGACCAGCAGTGCTCTAGAATTTGAAGAGGCACGAATGGAGGGCGAAAGAGAGAAACATGCCAAGAGGAAGATGCATCAAGCCAACCCCGACCGGGACCGCCTTCCACCTGGAA